>NW_009648536.1:2715883-2723122 GCF_000708025.1 Charadrius vociferus
GTAGAGGGTTTTTGGAGCTTGACCTGGGCCTCGCCGCTCCCTGCCGGTGTGGGCAGCGTGTCGTCACCCCGGCCGGGCGGGCGGGCAGCTGTGGGCGTTGGTGCTGGGCATGGCTCTAAAACGAGCTGGTTTTAGGTCACTCTGAAATTCGGATGTGACGGCAGTTTCTTTGCTACAATTGGAAGCAAGCCCACTTGGTGCGTTTGAAACTTTTGTGTCGTCTCGGAGCTGGAATAGCTGCACCTCCACGGTCGTACATAACTGGCTATGAACTCAGGTCTTTAGGACAGGAATCATCCTACTTGTTTTGTCACTCATGGGAGAGGAAAAAAAACCCTCTTCTGTTTAAGAGGGGGATAAACGCTAAAAGCCTCAAGCCTATAGAAAGCAAACACTGAGATGCCTAAGGGTGTCTTTGGGGCCTGCAGAACTTGAAAAAAAACCAAAAACAAACCACGTTTAAGAAAATCAGGTATCCTACTCCCATATTAAAGGCAACAGAAGGGCATTTCCTGCTGTTTAAGTGCTTCCTGTAAATCCCTTACAGCCTTCTCTGCATCCTTAAGCACATACATTTCTTTTGAAAGAGAAAACCTTCTTTGTTTGATTGTATGTGACTATATGTAAAGCGTACAATATTCAGTGTCTATGTGACTGCTGCTGCTTACCAGTCTCTTCTAGGTAACTTCCCATTTCACAGTCCGCATGGGTTTATGCTAACATTGGAGTTGCAGCTCCCTGGACGTGTTTTACAATAAGAACATGGATGTAACAGAGGAGAGGGGAGAGACCAAATTGGTAGCCCAGATGTTTTAGTCAGTCCTAAAACAGTATGAAATATGTGTGCTTAATACCAAGTAATGTGAGACCTCAGAATGCTGGTCTAGGTAAAATGTGCAGAGTGCACTGGGAATGCAGCATTGTTTCTTAATCGTATGATATTTGCCTGACAGATAGATTGCTCTTCAACTTCTACATCTCTATCTCCTCTGGTCACAATTTTTATTCTTAGCAAGGTGAACAGTGTACACTGTGGGGGAAAGGGCAATATTCAAATAATGTAGAGTGGCTTTGGGGCCAGCCTTGTTATTGCCTCCTACATATTCTATATGCTACAGAGTTTCTTCAGTCATTCTTTCAAAGCTTTCCTGTACTGAGCTGAGACTTCTATGTGGACTTTTAAATGTAGTTATCTGTCAATAAAGGTTTCTAGACCTTAATGCTCCAAAAAACCATAGGCTGTCTCTGCATTTTGTGAACCACCCATAGGTTTTAGACATTTTAGGAGAACTAAACCTAGCTGAGTTTTGAACTGCCTTCTGTTTGGTTGGGGCAAATTTTGCTTTCCACCAAGACTAGCTTGTCTTGATGGTATTGCAGAGCCAGGGGTTTGATTGTTGAGATTTCCATAACAAATAATAACCACTGTATATTGCTTGATTCCTTTTAAAATACAACTTTTAACTTTTTAATTTCTAGGTGGGAATCACTAAATTGAACAGCAATAACCATGGGAGATGCTGAAAAATCTTGTTTTGCCAAACAAAATAAGGACCAGGAAATTTTAAATAAAGAAGAATTAAAAGGAAGTCCCTTACAGAAAGACTACCAAGTCATGGATGAATACAGAAATGCTCACAGCAATAAAATAGATACCAACCTGCAAAAGAAAAGGGGAACTCTGGGTGATTATGGAAGCAGTCCCAGGCAAGGGCCACGTAGTGTTTTGAGCAGCCCAAATTCACTTAAAAACACAACTAATAGTCAAGGGTCAAAGTTAAATGATGTCCACAGAGACCAAATGAAGAAGTGGGTATCTGATGACCACCGTGGTACTTCTGACAACTGGAGAGAGTACAGATCTGTTGCCTGGATTCCTGCACGTAACAGGACAAGGAAGGACTCTCTTCATGAGGTTGAAGGTGCTGGAACCAGAAATGTAAGACGACAACTTCAGGAAGACTTAATGAATGAAGAGGTGCCAGACATGCAGAAAGGAAGCTTTGGTAATCAAACATGTTTGGTTTTGCATAGCTATCCAGTAAAGTATCTTTCTGTGTGTGTGTTAACGAAAAGTGAAATTCCAAGATTCACTGCTAAAGCAAAAAATAATTTTTGTTCTGTCATATATGGCAGACTATTAACTGTACTATACTGCAACACTACAAACAAATTGTTACAGTGAATGGTGTAGAACTTGTTTTAAAAACTGTATTGTCTTTGTAAGTTAGTTTATAAGTAGTAGGAGTAAGTAGATTGCAACATCCATGTAGTGTCCCTGTTTGCAGCTTTCCAGGTACAAATTGCTAGAATCTGTTAAGGCTGATAAGGGATGTTTCAGTTAAGTTGATACAGGGTAAGATTTTGGAGTTACCAAAGAGGTCTGTAACAACATACCTTAATGAAAATTGAAAGCAATGCCTCATAGATGTTGTAAGAACATAATACTAGCAACAGTAACACAGCAATAACACAAAACTAATTCTCTGTGTGTATTGAACTTCTCCATGGGCAATTGGTAGTCATAACAAGAGTACAAGACCTAAGTATTGAAATGCAAGGAAGAACAGGCTAAGGGGTGATAAAATGATCAATAGCATAAGATCTCTTCATTGAGTGTGAGTACTAGAAGGAAGTGTAAGCAGATCAAAGCAGAAGGAGGAAGCTTTAAAGAAGAGAATACAATTAGATAAAATAAGAAAGACTAAGGCACAGATGAGGTGCTGCTAACATGGAACAACTACCTGTTAACAAGAAATTTGTCATGTTTTAGTTAAGACTGGGGGCCAAAGACAGTATTGATCTGCCCTCCTGCTAAGGAGGAAAGCTATTGCTGGTTGATACCAGGAAGTCCAGGAATTAAATGTCCTTTCCCTTGATATTAGCTGTCACTAAAAAGATAAACTGTGAGCAGGTGGCCAATGTCTCTCATTGTTAGAAGTAAGCTGCACAATTAAGCTCAACCTCAGATGAGGAGAGAGCGGAGTAGAGCGCTTTCGCAAGTTTGTTTTCGAATTTGCTGGGTCTAATGAACTTTTTTCTGTGAAACTTCAGGGACTTACTGAAGTAGATTTTTGGAACCACCAGCAACCATACATGAGAATGCTAAAGGAGAAGCCACTGCCCGAGCGTTCACACACCGTTCAAGGAGTTGCCCCACACCACCCAAGTCTTTAACTGCTAGAACCAGGGTCCCTTTGCAGTGGGTGACTGCAGTGGGCTGACAGGTGCCCCTTTTGACTCCTCACACACACACACATTCGCTCTGGGGTACACTCACTCCTTCTTCAGGCTTGACCCTAGGTTTCCCACAGCAGAGTCTCGGGCATCAGATTTTATAAAAATAAGTAATTTGACTGAAAGCTACAGCAGCAAGGTCAGCCTGGGCTGGGTGCCTCTGAAAAGAGAGGGACCTCAAACAAAGAAATCACTGGGCAATTACACACTTGCAGTCTATACAACTGCCCCTCATGTGCTATTCACTTGTCTTTTAGTCCACTGGTGATTTTTTTGGTCTGGGATCTTCTCACAACTTACTCAGTTTTTTTTTTTTTTTCTGTGTCCAGGCAGGCCATTGAATGCTTATGTCTTGTTGATTTGCAGTCTCTGCTGATGTTTGTAGCCTCCTTATCTGCTGGTTTATGCTTCTTGTGCACCTGCATTCACTGGCAAAACATGGGAACTGAAAAGTCTCAGACTTAGGGAAAACACTACCAAAACTTCAGTCTGTTATCAACATTTTTCTTATACTAAAAGACTAAAGCCAGCACTGTACCAGCTGCTGGGAAAATTACTTAGAAAATTAACTCTATTGCAGTCTAAAGGCTTCAGCAAATCTAGCTACTCATGCTAAATAAAGATAAGCAAACAGCATACATCACACCATATTATAACCCTAAGTAATTTATTCTAAGAAAACTTACTTATTTAAGCTAAACCACTAATACCTCTCAACGTAGAACTTATTCAGAAGGGAGCTACTGGCATATAGGGAAGGGCAAGCATCTCTCAAAAGTGGAATTAAAAAACTGGTACACAACTTTAATCTTGGGAATCCATTCTGGAACCAATAATGTAACCTACTGTAAGTATTTGAAAGCTAACAGAGAGATGAGTAGCAGTAAACATTTGTCAAGGTTTGTCAAGAAAAAAGTATGCCAGGTCCTTCTTTATTTCTTTATTTCATTCTTATTTTATTTCTTTAAAATAGTGATCAGTCCCCTGTGGACATGGGAGAAGCAGTTGGTAGATACTGCTAGTACTGTAGTACTTTAGACATTCACAGAATTCACAGAATTGTTAGGGTTGGAAGGGACCTCTGGAGATCATCTAGTCCACCCCTCCTGCCAGAGCAGGGTCACCTACAGCACGTTACACAGGACAGCGTCCAGGCGGGTTTTGAATGTCTCCAGAGTGGGAGACTCCACCACCTCTCTGGGCAGCCTGTTCCAGTGCTCCACTACCCTCAAAGTAAAGAAGTTCCTTCTCATGTTAAGATGGAACTTCCTATGTTCAAGTTTATGCCCATTACCCCTCGTCCTATCACTGGGCGCCACTGAAAAAAGACTACTCCCATCCCCCTGGCATCCTCCCATTAAGTATTTGTATGTATTAATAAGATCCCCCCTCAATCTTCTTTTCTCTAGACTAAAGAGACATTCTTGCATGACTGTTCTGTAAGTAAACTAGAGGAAAATTCTCTAGATGAATTTAATACAAGAGATTTGCAGAGTTAATTAGATAACTATACTCAGAAAATACTTAACAAAGGTTTTTGTCAAAATGATAAGAAGCATTGAGCAAACATCTACGAGGATTCTATTCTCTTCAATGTTGATTACACTATTCTGATGATGAATGAAGACGGCATGTTTATTAATTGTGTGCTTGTAAATTTGAATATGCTGTGGAGCTGGTAGGAACTGAATGCAGAAAAGCAGGAAGGGCAATTAAAATAACTGCGCAATTGGAGAAATGACCTACATATAGGTTGAAATACAAAAGACATGCAAATGCCACTGCTTAAGTAGGAATGTCAACTGTACAAATAAAGGAGGAAAGGTTATTATGAAGTAGTATTTTTTTCAGAGAAGAATCTGAAATTGTAGTGAATCAGAAGATGATCATGACTAGTCAGTGTCATGGTGTAGTGAGGCATGAATACAGATTCGCATCCTGAGGTACTCCTTTTTCTGTAAGTCTTTGGTAAACTCAGTTGCGGTACTCTGTCCAGCTTTGGCACCCCACTTGAATGAATAAAACAGATACAGTCCAAACAAGAGTAAGAAGAATGCCAGGGCACACAGAAAACAGAAGCTACATGAAGCGTAAACGATACCCAATCTTTCTGCCAAAGGAAAGGGTAGGAACGCATGATAACAGTCTTCATCTCTCTAGAAAGGTATTAAAAAGCTGATGTAGTAATCTGGCTTGTATTTTTCCAGTAGATGGGACAGAAAGCAATGGGCCTAAAATTGAGGAAGAAAGATTCAGGTGAGGAATAAATGGAAAGTTTCTCGTGGTAAAGCTATGGAAGCACTGGAGAGGTTTTTCTGGACAACTCATGGTGTATGTACCTGAAGGCCTTTAAGAACAGGTTAGGTGAGCATTGCTCAGGATTGACAAAGTTCATTTCATCCTGCTGTGAAGCATGGGCATGGCATAGCTCACCTCCTGTGGTCCCTTCAAAAGCCCGGATTCTATGTAGAGTAGCAAACAATAACTGAAAATTTTTTCTTTCAGTATTTCCTTTTTACTTTAAATCTTTTCTGCAGATGTCCCTTTCTTTTACCTGTATGTCCTTTTACTGTAGCTTATAAGGAAGGAGTGTAGCAAATCTCAGAGGCACTGATTTTTCTGCAGGAACTTTAACTTGTCTTTAGTACTTTATTTAGTCATTAACCTATAATTAGATTGTCACTACTATAACTGCCAAATATTAGAAGTATTTATTTACTTTGTATTTTTTTTTAAGTTACTTAGTGGGTACAGAAATAATTGGTAAGTAGGCAATTGTCACACACTTTCCTGTAAAGACATTAATTTGATACACATTTTTCTTCAAGTTCTGTCTACACTGATCAGTAAAAATGTAGTCAAACAGCTATGGTGGGTCTTAGGAGTTTGAGCTGGAGACTCAGCATGGAAAATGGGAAGGCATGTGTAAAGTTCAGAGTCTCAGACCTCGGCTTCTGCTCTTTGAAGCTTCCTTTGGAGTACTGTCCCTGCAACCTGTTAAGCCTTAGTTCTCTATTCCAGCATAAACTCGGGCTGCTGTGTGAAGAAATTATATTGCCATTCTTGTCCTGGTCCTGTTTACAACACTAGCGCTTGGATGCTGCTTAGTGAACTGAATCAAACAGCCGGTTGAAAATGCACAACCAGGTTTTTTCCCTTTTGCCAATTATTAGAGACAAAAATTGTGGTCACAGGAAAGAAACTTCGTAAATGTGTTCACAGAATCTTCAGAGTTGGAAGGGACCTCTAGAGGTCATGTAGTCCAACTCCCCTGCTAAGGCAGGTTTGCCTAGAGCACATTACTCAGAACTGCATCCAGGCAGGATTTGAAAATCTCCAAAGGAGACTCCACAACCTCCCTGGGCAGCCTGTTCCAGTGCTCTGTCACCCGAACCGTAAAGAAGTTTTTCCGTGTATCTGAATGGAACTTCCTATGTTCCAACTTGTGACCATTGCCCCTCGTCCTGTCACTGGGAACCACTGAAGAGAGTCTGGCTCCATCCTCCTTCAACCCACTCTTTAGATACTTGTATGCCATAAGGTCTCCCCTCAGCCTTCTCTTCTCCAGGCTAAAGAGTCCCAGCTCTCTCAGCCGTTCTTCATAAGGGAGATGCTCCAATCCCTCAATCATCTTAGTTGCCCTTCGCTGGACTCGCTCCAGCAGTTCCCTGTCCCTCTTGAAATGGGGAGCCCAAAACTGGACACAGTATTCCAGTTGTGGCCTCACCAATGCCGAGTAGAGGGGGAGAATGACCTCCCTCGACATACTGGCCACACTCTTCCCTATGCAGCCCAGGATTCCATTGCCTTTTTGGTGACAAGGGCACATTGCTGGCTCATGGATAATTTACTGATCCTTCTCCTCAGAACTACTTCCGAGCAGGTCCACCCCTAACCTATACTGGTGCTTAGCATTCTTCCTCCCCAGGTGCAGGACCTTGCACTTGCTTTTGTTGAACCTCATTAGGTTCTTCTCTGCCCAGCTCTCCAGCCTGTCCAGGT
>NW_009648536.1:2724497-2760484 GCF_000708025.1 Charadrius vociferus
TAGTATTTCCAGCAGACATCTGGGAAGTTGAAGTCCCCTGTGAGAACAAGGGCAAATGATCGTGAGACTTCTGCCAGCTGTTTATAGAATATTTCATCAGTTTCTACATCCTGATTAGGGTGTCTATAACAAACTCCCATCACGATGTCTGCCTTGTTGGCCTTCCCCTTAATTCTTATTCATACACACTGAACACTGTCATTTACACTGTTAAATTCTAAACATTCAAAACTGCCCCAAACATAGAGTGCCACCCCACGACCTCTCTTTCCTTGCCTATCCCTTCTGAAAAGCTGGTAACCATTGATCACAGCACTCCACTTGTGTGTGTCTTCCCACCACATCTCTGTTATGGCAACTATATCATAGTTTCCTTGCTGTACAATGGCCTCCAGCTCCTCCTGTTTATTCCCCATGCTGCATGCATTAGTGTAGATGCACTTCAGCTGGGCTAATTGTTCTGCCACTTTCCTGGGGGGACAAGCCCTAATTCACACCTGATCATGCTCAGACACTTCTATAGTTACCAAATTATCACTACCCCTCATGTATTTGCTGCCACACAAACCACCATCCCCTGCCGTCACTGAGCCAGACTGCAAGACCTTGCTAACACTTTTACCCAGAAGCACTGGTGTGCTGCTCCCAGGCACCACTTTTGTAATGCTGGTTTCATCCCCATCCCCCTTCAAACCTAGTTTAAAGCCCTATGAATGAGCCCGGCTAATTCTTGTCCCAGGATCTTTCTTCTCCTACGGGTTAGGCTATCCCCACCTGTTGCCAGCATGCCTGGTTTCCTGTAGATCAGCCCATGATCAAAGAAGCCAAAGTTCTGCTGGATGCACCAGTCAGGAGTTAATTTGCTGGCGACACCTATTTATCCCCTTGTCATCCCCTGCAAATGGTGGGATAGAGGAGAACACTATTTGTGCTCCTCATCACTTAACCAGCCATCCCAGGGCCCTAAAGTCATTCTTCATTGTCCTTAGATTTCTGGTACCTACCTCATCACCACCTACCTGAAATATCAGTAGTGGGTAGTAATCTGATGTCTGAACCAGGGAAGGGAGTTTTGTCTGTATGTCCTTAATTCTGGCCCCCAGGAGGCAGCTGACTTCCCTGTGGGATGGGTCTGATCTACAAATAGGGCCCTCTGTTTCCCTCAGAAGGGAGTCCCCTACTACAATTACCTTCCTTTCTTTCTTGGTTGAGGAAGTCCTAAGTCGTGGGGGTGAGTGACTAGCCCTGGGCAACTCACTGGTTGGATCATCCTCAGTCGTGTGGTCCTCGATTTCCAAAGCCCCATACTTATTATACAAAGGCAGCTGGGATGGTGAAGGGGGCCGTGCTTGCCTCTCCGAGGAGGGATCTGAGTCGTGTGGTCCTCGATTTCCAAAGCCCCATACTTATTATACAAAGGCAGCTGGGATGGTGAAGGGGGCCGTGCTTGCCTCTCCGAGGAGGGATCTGACTCCACTCCCCCTTATCCCTTGAGTCCCCTCCTTCTTCCTGGTGACAGGGGGGAAGGGGATCATCCACTTCTGATAGAGCCTCTTCCTGCTGCGTTTGCCTCAGGGTATGGCTCCACCAATCTATTTCATTCTCACAGTCTCTAATACTTCTTAACCTTTCTACCTCTTCCCTCAGTTCAACCACCTGCCTGAACAGTAGAGCAGTTGTGTTTTATCTTTTTTTTAACATATATAATTATTACAAGTGAAAACCTCATGCTGTGATAAGGGTTTTAGAGTCTAAGGAAGTTGCATAAACTTTCTCAGAAGCAGGGAACTTTAGAAATCCCATGCACCTGGACATCCTGTATCGCTGTTCAAGTGAAAGGTAAGGTGTGATCTAAAGTCATGTGTGAAAATCTGGTCTGTGTATATTAATTCCTGAGATTAATTTTACAGGTATTCTTTGGACCAGTAGCAATTCCTGCTTCAAAATGATGACAAAGTTTGCTTACAAGTAGAAGTGGTATTTACATTGATTTGTTCCAGAACTTTTGATGTAAATGTAGGAAGCTTTCTAAGCAAGTTTATTCGCCAGTTTTATAGCTGTATTAAGCAATCTGTGTAAATACTTAGCAAGTTCATTTATTGACTTAATATAGCCAACAGGGCTTGGTTTTTGGGTGGTTTTTTTCACTTGTCTGATTAATAATGTGAAGGCAATACTGATTCATACGCTGGTTTAACTGAAAGGTAAGTGACATTAACAGGGAATTATTACCGGTGATAATAAATTGTTGTATGTGAACTAAGCCCTGACAGTGCTATATCATAGTCCTATTAGCTCTTACAAATCATTTAGATTGGCCTACACTCATGAATTCTGTGGTATTCGTAGTGGCCTACAGGGCAGTTAACTTTTTAGCTTGTTCCTATACCTAAGCCTGACCGGGCATCCTGAAATGTTGGATTTATTCTGCATTTTCATTATGATGACATACAGGTATATCTTAATTAGGCAGTCAAATCTATTGCATTTAGTATTAAATTTTTTGCCAATTTTAATAAAACTATCTGAATAAGGTCAGTGACTTCAATGGGACAAATTAGTGGGTTTTTAGTAGTTCAGAACAAAGGTGCTATAGATTATGACATAAGTATACACTCTTGCTATTGTCAGACTTGCACAGAACAGATTATGGAACCATGCAGGGTAGATGATTTGTATATTATTTGACTCACGTGTAAGTAGAATCATAATTGAAGAAAAAAAACCCAAACAAAATGCTGTGTGGTACTCTGAAGTTATTTGACATATTTGCTCTTGTAACTCTTTATAAGAAATGAAGAAGCTTAGAAAACCAAGAAGATTGAGAAGAACTAGAAAAGACGAGTATGATCAAGATGAAGTGGATGGTCCAGTCATAGATGAATCTGTGCTGTCGACAAAAGAACTTCTAGGGTTGCAGCAAGCTGAAGAACGATTGAAGCGAGACTGCATTTATAGACTGAAGAAGGTGCCACTGTCTTTACTATTATAGTCCTCTCCTATTTTCTTGTCTGTAAATACAATATAGGGGGTACACTTCGAACAATTTCTCTGACTGTAGCGGGGAATCTAGTTATAGAATTGATGTAATGTACAAAACAGGTGCTGTTAATGAATTGTCAAGAGAAGGCAGGTTATCCTTTGGTTTTTTACTATAGTAAGTCTTGGTTTGGCAGCAAGCTAAACACAAAAATGGCTGCTCCTTTAGTTCATGAATTAACATCAGATCACTGGATGCTGGGGCAGGGGACCAGAAAAGTTGTATTTTATGTTTGTTCAGTTAATGCATTCTTCTATGGGCATTGGGTATTTTCCACTGTGAAAGACAAGGTGTTGGGCTTGATTGAGCCAGTACCATCATTCTGCTGGCATTATTTTTGATATGCAAACTTTCTGACTGTAATGATGGAGTTAGGAAAGCTAAAGTGAGTATTTCTGGATTTCAAAGTTAGTCATTCAACTTAACAAGGGTATTGAATGAAGTGAAGGTGATAGTTTTCTATATTTTAGGGGGTTTTAATGTTTTTATTTCAGCAACCTCGAAGCTACCCATCAGCAAAATATACCTGCAAATTGTGTGATGTTTTGATTGAGTCGGTGGCTTTTGCTCATAAGCATATTAAAGACAAAAGACACAAGAAGATCCTAAAGGTGAGTTAAGGACAAGAAAAAAGTATAAAATGCAGATTTACGAAACTGTCCTCACCCTGCTAATGACAATGAAACTGTACTGCTTCCAAGATCATTCCATGTTTATTTTTTACTGTATTTGAATCTTCTTAAAATCTATTACTTAGTGATACTGGTAAAAAGAGAAAACTTGGAACCTGGATTTTGCTTTTGCCCTCAGCTTTGAAATTTAATTTGTACTTTTTCATGCCTATTATTATTAAAAGCAGTCCTTATTTAAAGTATAACTCAGTAATATTTTGTTGCTGGTGACTGAAGTATAATAAAAAAAAAAAATCTGTACCAACTGACACTTCTGTTTTGCTGTTCTATAATTCTTCTTGTAGACCAGTTAAGTGTATTAGTCTTGTTGTGTATTTCATTGGCATATTTCAACAACAAATAGCTTTGATCAATTCCAGGGCAATGAGGAGTAGCAATAAGCAAATATAGTTGGTATGGCAGAATAGAAATTATAACCTATATGTCAGGATGAAGATTTCAATTCCGAAATACTGTAAAAATTAAGAATTGTGGAATATTACATACTTGAGTTTTATATAGGTAAAGGAAATAGGCTTGTTTTGAACATAAACATCAAAATAACTTCCAGGAAAACCTCAATTTTACTTTTTTGTTTTTAATTAAATATCTTCTGTTCCTTCTACTTTCTCAGCTTGAAGGGGACAAAACTACCCTTTCCCACTTCATAGGTGATGAAAGGATTGGTAATTTTTTTTTATATTCCAAATACATGTATATATACACTTCTGCACATTACTGAAGACTCCTGGAATATCTAATTATTTATACCTGTCACAGTTTCTCTCTTGATGTTCTTGCTTCCAATTACTTCCATTATCTGGAAAACCTGTAGTGGTGTTACTTGGAATGAGTTGCAAGCATTCCTTCTAACATATTAAGCAACTCAAGAAAACCATTAAAACATCAGTCTTATTATCTTTAAAGGAAAAGCAAGAAGAACAGCTGCTGACTGCCCTGCCTCCTCCAACGCCTTCCCAGATACAAGCTATTGGTGTTGCTATTGAAAATGTAGTGCAGGAGTTTGGCTTAAATAATGAAGATCTAGAAGAAAGGCTCAACATTAAAACAG
Organism: Charadrius vociferus; assembly: GCF_000708025.1. Classification (NCBI taxonomy): domain Eukaryota; kingdom Metazoa; phylum Chordata; class Aves; order Charadriiformes; family Charadriidae; genus Charadrius; species Charadrius vociferus. The sequence goes on from NW_009648536.1 coordinate 2,729,281, forward strand.
TGATGGAAAACTTACTGTGTCAAAAATTGCCAGGTATTATTTGCAATTTGTTTTAAATGCAACTTTAAAAAAAGCCAATCTAACAAAAAAAACCCTAAAAAACAACAACAGCTCGTAAAGTGAAAACTTAATTAAAAATTTTATTAAAATCTTTGGCTAGCTGAATTCTAAAACAGTATATTTAGTTCTTAGTCTGTTGAATGACATGATGTGGCAATATAACCCTGAATTAAATTACAATGGTGCTCATGACCCAAACAGACCTGTAGTAAAAAGTGAAGACGCACAGGATGTGGGGGGCATTTGACCTTCATGGTAAGCTTATACTAGCAACAGCATGGACGGCAGGATTTAGTAACACAGTTCTGTGCTGTTGGAAGACCCTTCTTCATCTCCTGTGGTTATCAAAACTAGGTGTAGGTTTAAGGTCTACTGACAATGCTGTAAAGTAGCTACAGATTTAGGATTAGGTATAGAGTAAATGCAGTATCATACTTTTTGTTGCAGAGTGCTCATTAAGGTTGTATGGCTCCTCCTATAGCAGATTCGGTTTCAAAACTTCAGACATAAACATAGATATCCAGTTTCCTGCCAATGTAAGTAAGACCATTTTATTAAGTATGTCTAAGTAGTTTTGAATGTTTGCACCTTTATGTAGATTATAGTTTAAATATAACTCACAGTGTGGTCGTAGCACTTTTTATGAAAATCTGTTGGGTAAAACAGCTATCACATTAAAATGGTTTTAAAATAGCATTCCTTGCTTCATACACCAGTAATGGTCAGGCACTATAATACAGCTTTGTGTTTTATCGAATCTTCCTTCTGAAAAGCTGAGAACACTTAAAACATCTGTACTCATAGCAGTCCTGTGAGACAGATCATTATTTATCTTCTCTTACAGCTGCATTAAATGGCACTTCCATGATCTTGTTTCTGTAGGATATATACACATCAGAGTTTTTGATCACTAGGCTATTTTTGACCTGTGAAATTATCTTATGTCATTTATATATAAAGTAATTTAAAGTCTTGATTCATATTCATCATGCTAGTTGCTTCTATACGTTTTTGTGCTTGAATAATGAAAAGAAATTAAAGACTGTGAAAAGCTTTGAGTCCGTACTTAAACTTCTTCCTGCTGTCATTGATTTGACAGTCTCATAGTTAAAATTTAGCATTTATTCTAGAAAACAGAGGTGGCAATGTTGTACGAAAAAAGAATGATTCAGGTTCATAAAGTGCACATAATTTAAGGAAGCTGAGATTCCAGTCTTTGACGTGAGGTAAGTGCACTATGTCAGAAGGCAATCATATTTAAGCACACTGAAATAGTCTATCTGTTGGTGGGTTTTTTTCCACAACCAAGTCTTTGATAGAGGTTAAAATAGCTTTACTTACAGTTACTCCAGGTTTGATTATTATTTTTTTTTTCTTCAAAATAAGCAGAGTTTGCATTCCTTTTGATACAATTTAGCCATAGCCAAGGACTAAGAGAAGTTTTTTCTGAGTTGCTGTTATTTTGTTTCCTTCTTGCTTCCCTCTCTGGAAGAAAAACAGAAGTGGCTTAGTGGGGTTGTTTTAATATTTTTTTTTTTCAATTGTGGGAAATCACCTTTTTGACAGCTATGAAAACAGCTTTATTACTTTTATTGACAGATGACTCAACCGGATGTTCTCTTACTTGTGCAAGAAAGTCTTCAGAACAGTGGTAAGAAAAAATTGCTGCCTTCACAATTCCATTAAACTGTTACTGCTTAGTATTGTTGAATTCCACCTCTGTTGAACAGGTAAACCACATGCTATTCTTTTTTTAGAAAGCTGTGAGACTGAAATATACTGCAGGAAATAATACAATGGCAGAACTAACTTCAGTTTAGTATTCATTTTTATGACTATTGAAGTCCCATTATTTGTGTTGATAGGAGAAAGTCCTAGTGGGAGGTTTTCTTCTACATTGTAAGTGAAGATGTCATGAAACTTAAGGTAGACAGTGCTGCCTTTCTTTCCCCAAACTGCTCTATTAGCCATGTATAGTACAGACAGTAGCCTAAGCTCTTCTAACATGTGATCAGAAACTTGGTAATGTAATTTTGGGTTGCGATCTCTTTTCTTATTATTATGTGCACATGCCTGTTAGTGTAGTGAGGCTGTGTACAAATGACTGCATACAGACACATTTTTTTTCAGGTAATGAATACAACTCTGTGCACTAATTCAGGCAAGTAAAGTCTAAGATCTTTTAAAAATGGACTTACTCAAACCAATTTGAGCATATGCAGGCAAAAAAATGGGAAAGAAACTCTTTTTAAATGCAGCATGCAAAAAGTAGCTTTACTACTTTCTTGCCGTGCTTTATGCCCACAGTTGGGAAATCAGACCACATGGTTCCAGAAACGTATATTAAACATGCATATATTTACTGACCTAGTTTTTTCTCTTTGCCACCCCCCACCCCCATTGTATGTGCATCTTCTTGTCTGGTCAAATAACAATTATAATCTTTGAGAATGGGGTTATTGTTCAACCAGACTGGAGGAATGAAGACCCAGATCCCATAAGAAGTTACGATCTCTGTGTTTTGAAAGCAAGCAATATTTGCATTAACGTCTTGTGCAGAGCCTTTTTCTAATGCAGAGCATTAGGCATTTGAGGTATCCCAGTGACAAATGCAAGATGTTTTTCAAAGAAGGCAGGTGTCCAAATGCCTAGATAACATCAAGAAAACCTTGTTATTTCAGAATTTTTGAGTTGGGTACCTAAAATTATTTCATACTTTCCTCTCTATCTGGCCCAGTGAAACTGTGAGACATCAATAAATAAGCCCGGCTTGTATCAATAAACTTCACTGGGAGAAAATTACTGCAGTGCCATCTGTACATTTTAGTGTTGAGATAAAAATGTAGCTGAATTGTATTTGGAAATCTATATAAAGAATAAGATAAAAAGATAAAAAATTAAGCATAGCAAGAAGACATTGCATCTTGTAAGTAAGCCTGTTCTATACTTACATAAAACATTCCTAAATTACCAGGGAAAATAACCTTGTATATTTTCATTCTTTCTAGTACTGACATAACGCTCTGGGCTTTTTCTTCTTTCAAACTAACATTGTTTTACAGATGTCATTGGTCTGTCTGTATGCCTTGATTACCAAAGCCAGCACTTAACCAAAATGTACCTACTTAATCATACCTACTGTGTATATGAATTTTGAAAAGTTCCTTTCTTCTGGAGTATTTTCTTAACAGTGCTTATTATAGAGTATGGACCATAGTCTTCCCATCCCATATGGAAAAACTTGCTTTAAAAGGGCAGTAGGATTGAACTATCAGATGAACTGAGTTATTTGTTTCAAAATTAGTAATTTTATTAAGAAGTAGAGGTTTTAGCTGTATTCCTCTAGTTGCATCTAGTTCAATATATTTTTTCGCAACACCATGTTTAACACGGCTTCTTCTTTTTCTTTATCCTACCTAGAATCTTTTACGGAAGTTGATGCAGATTTCCATGCTAGAATACCAGTGGTGATGTGCAGAGAAAAACAAAGGTCTCGGTTGTCACTTTGTGTGTTCTAATAGTATATAGCAATGTAAATTTTATGTACCAACATCTGAAAAATGACGTTTCTGTACTAAATTATTACAGTTCCATGGATCTTGAAACACAAACTAACACTCATGGGCAAGTCATTCCTAGCCTAGGCTGAGAGGGTAAGGGTTGTTCTGTCCTCAGCTGTGTATTTCCCAATCCCTTCAACCATTCTGGCTTCCAGCATGTACCCTTACCCTTCCATCTGGGATAACTGCTTAAGCAGAAACTTTCCTTCTTTATGGGTAACAGAGATAGCATATTAAATTATGGATTTCTGTAGGGGCAAGATCAGCTTACTTACCTGCACTAGTATTTTGAGAACAAGTGAAAGACATTTTATTTTGCCCATTTAATGGATATCGCTTAAGATTCATGAAACAATTCTATAAACATCTACTGATACAGAAATATTACCAGTTATGTGCTGCTACCTTATTTTTCACTGGTGAAAGTATTTCAAGCACTGTGGAAACAGCATAGAAACTGTTTTCTGATGAGTGTGGTATGGGAAGATGGTTTTGATTCATGAAGGAAATTAGTACTGTTACTTCTTTTTAGTTCAGTGAATTAATGTCATTAGAAACAAATATTTAAACTTGAATTTTATTTGAAAACACTTTTACAGGAAAATTATAATGCATATATTTTCAACCTAACCACGAATCAAAATGGTTTTTCATCTGTCTTTTAATGTAGATACAGTGTCTTTGAGGGGCTGTTAAGTCTTTCCTTACAGCCTTCTGCTACACTGTTTTGTGAGATGTTACCTGTCCTATGGCTCTTCTTACAAAACCTCCAAGATCTTTTACTTTGTTTCTTTTTGGGTTTTAGTGGCCTTATTTGTAAAGTGAGTGCAGGGAATGAGACTGCTTGTCTGACAACAAACCATTTGGCTACACTTGGAAAACTGGAGCCTACTGTAGTACCTTTAGTGATTGCCTTCAGGTACTGGGCAAAGGTAGGAGTCATTTATATTCCCCTATCTGTGCATAAATATTGAATGAACATAAATATTACGCTGGTAAAACTGTAGGTGTGGTTTAGAAAACAGTTGTTGAAACTGTCTTTAGAAAAAGAGTTGCAAAAGGGATATTTAGATTTTTTTTATAAATTGTAAATTTTATAAATTATATAACTAGCATTTCTGTGTTATAAGGTTCCACTAAATTTCAAAAGTGGAATTTTAAGCTTCAGCCAGTGGCATGCAGACTGTAAGTATCCTGCTGTGTTACCAAACATGTCAGAGGAATGTATATGAAATGGCATTACCAGTTTCCCATAAACTTATTCTGTCATGAAAAAAAAATGAAAGGAAAAAGCTGCCTGTTTCCATATGTAGATTAAAATTTTCTTGTGAATTTAAAGAACTGGCTTTAAAACTTTGTGTGCCTGCAGCTAAAATATGATTTAAGAAAAAAACATGAAAAACTTCTGACTTGTACTATATCTACATAAAATGAGTCATCATTTTTGCAAATGTGCCATACGCTGTTTGTTTTGCCAGTCTGTATCCTATGGCTCTTATACTGAAGATATGGTAATAGAATGAATCATAGAATGATTTAGGTTGTAAGGGACCTTAAATATCATCTAGTTCCAATGCCCCTGCCATGGGCAGGGACACCTCCCACTACACCATGTTGCTCAAAGCCCCATCCAGCCTGGCCTTGAACACTAACGGGGATGGGGCATCCACAACTTCTCTGGGCAACCTCTTCCAGTGCCTCACTGCCCTCGGAGTGAAAAGTTTTTTCTTAATATCTAATCTAAATCTCCCCTCTTCCAGTTTAAAACCATCCCCCCTCGTCCTATCACGACATGCCCTTGCAAAGAGTCCCTCTCTGGCTTTTTTGAAGGCACCCTTCAGATACTGGAAGGCTGCTATAAGGTCTCCCTGGAGCCACCTTTTCTCCCCGCTGAACAACCCCAACTCTCTCAGCCTGTCTTCATAGGAGAGGTGTTCCAGCACTCTGATCATTTTTGTGGCCTGCTCCAACAGGTCCATGTCCTTCTTATGTTGAGGGCCCAAGAGCTGGACACAATATTCCAGGTGTGGTCTCACAAGAGCGGAGTAGAGGGGCAGAATCACCTTTCTCAAACAGCTGGCCATGTTTCTGTTGATGCAGCCCAGGATCCGGTTGGCGTTGTGGGCTGTGAGCGCTCATTGCCGGCTCATGCTGAGTTTCTCATGAACCAACACCCCAAAGTCGTTCTCCCCAGGGCTGCTCTCAGTCCATTCTCTGCCCAGCCTGTATTTGTGCACGAACTTCATGAGGTTTGCATGGGCCCACCTCTCCAGCCTGTCCAGGTCCATCTGGATGGCATCCCTTCCCTCCAGCGTGTTGACCGCTCCTTGATGACACCAAGAAGCAGCTTAGTGTCATCAGCAGACTTGCTAAGCATGCACTCAATCCCAACATCCATGTCACCAACAAAGGTGTTAAACAGCACTAGTCCCAGTACTGACCCTTGAGGAACACCACTTGTCACTGCTCGCCACTTGGACATGGAGCCGTTCACCGCAACATGACTCCAGTGGATACACAGGCCTTGAGAACAAAGTCCATCTCATAAGAGCTCAAAGATGTCTGAGTTTCTGTCAGTATTTAATGTGACTGACTTCTGAACAATAATTAAAAGAATATTTTTCACGTTATCACTTGAAACCTTATTGACTGCAGAATTTATTTTTACAGTTGTGCTGTGTTGATCGTCCTGAAGAGGGAGGCTTGTCACCTTATGTGTTCGCTTTAATGGTTATTTTCTTCCTACAACAGAGGAAAGAGCCTTTTCTACCTGTCTATTTGGGATCATGGGTATGTGTATTAATACACTGCATAGTGTCAATGAGAGGACCAGTCACTTTTGGTGGTGTGTAACCTGTCAGCTTCTTGCTATTCTGAGCAAGCCACAAGCCAGCCATTTCTTCAGGAATTCAGATAGAATGTGAATTCAGCAAGACTACACCTAACCTTTGTATGCTTGGCTGTAAGGATGCAATTCACAATCCTAGTCATTGAATTAAGTGCTCTGTTGCCCCTTTTGTGAGTAAGGAGAGCTGGGCATTGAACAACACACTTCATAACATTCTCCTTACTTGTTTCTTTAGCCCTTCTTCCAGACGCTTGACAACTCTGAATTCATATAGCTACATCTGAAAAAATGTCTTGGATCTTGACATGTAATTCTTCAAAATGTAGAGCACAGTTGGGGACCACACTGTGTGATATCTGCCCGAGGGATTAGACTAGGGGTTTAGAGCATGTATTTCTTGGGTTTAGAAGCTGAAATGCATCTTAAGATCGGGTGTTGTATTAAGGACACAAATCCTGGATACGGTTCTTTGGGACGCCATTCAGGTGTTATATTCATGGCACCCATTTTTGTTCTTATAGTCACCTGTTATATTTAGTGTGCACGTTCCTATTTCCATAACCAATTACATGGGCCTTGCAGTTAAAAATTTTGTTCAGTACATGATTGACTCATTCCCAAAGCCTCTCAGTCTGCACTGAATGAGAGAAACGTGCTATAGTGTATGGCCATATAATTAAAAAATACATATTTATGCTTGCGTCATGTGCCAAGACAAGGTTCTATGACGTACAGATACCTTTCCAAAAGCACTGACCTCTTAACTTTTTGTAGAGAAGTATATGAGAAGAGAGCAGCAGATTGGGGCCTATTCCTGTTCTGTTTTAATTTCGCTTACTGCCGTGGAAGGGGGTAAGATTTAAAGTTCACATGATGTTTAGCTGTATGTTTCTTTTCCTGTTTCCTTTAGATTGGAGGATTCTCATTAAACAAATTAACTAATTTTCATCTGAAAGAAGTTGAGAATGATGCTGTGGTTTGGGAGCATAACCCCACTGATGATTCTGATTTGCCACAAGAAACTTCCCCTAGAAAGGGCAAGGTCTGAACTATTTAATTTACTTTTTTAGTAGCCTAGCAGTCGTTGCTGTTCTTGGAAAAAAGGAACCGTCGTCTTTTTTTTTTTTTGTGTGTGTGTGTGTGTGTGTGTGTTTAACTTGCAAAGCCATGAGCTGAACTAAGAGATTGAACAATTGCTTGATACAAGGCTTTCTGTGCTTACTTCCCGGTGCTAAGAAGCTAGCGGGAAACTAGGTGTTACTTCAAACCCTTTGATAAGACCCTGGGTTTTAATCTGCTAGGGGAGAATATAGTTTATAGAGTTGAAGCAATTTTATCTCAGACTTAGGTTAAGCATATGAAAAATATTTCCTCTTAGCTTTAAACTGTTCTTACAAATTATTTATTTTATAACAACTTTGGGAGAAACAGTATCACTATATGATTGCGTGTTATGACAGTTAACAGTACAGCTTAGGCTTTGCTAAAAAATAGGGTATGTAATCCATTCTGTCCAATTAGGTTAGATGTGATATTTTCTTGGAAATTTATAAATTATCGCATAAACACTTAAATAAGCAATGGTTATTAATCATTGATGCTATTCTTCACCATTGCTACAGTCTTTCATTTTGAAGTTTTGTGATCTGAATTTATATGATCTCTTCCAATTTTTTATTTTCAGTTTTTATTGCAATTGCAGGAGTATACAAGCAACTATAAATTTGTTTGTAATAATACATTACAGATGAAATACAAGGAAGTGTAACAGCTAAACATCTGTGCATTAAATATTATTTAAGATTTTCTTTTGTAATTTACAGGTTCCCATAGTATTTGATTCAGGACAGCGGTGTTCAGCACCTGTTGGTCAACTCTGGGTAGAACTGCTTCGTTTCTATGCGTTGGAGTTCAATATGGCTGATTTGGTTATTAGCATACGACTCAAAGAAACAGTGTCTCGTGAATCAAAGGACTGGCCTAAAAAGCGCATTGCTGTGGAAGGTATATATATCAACAGACTTCAAAGAATTGTTACTTTAATTTTCTAGGGTACTACCTTGGCTATTGACATTGTGTGTAATAACTTAGAATTTTTCAATATTGGACTGTGATTCTCAATAATATAGTAGAATGTGTTTTGCAAAAAATCAAATTAATTACTATTTCTCTTGGGTATTTTTTCAACATAATCAAAAGTAATTAAGTGAACTTAAAAGTTGTCTTCAGCACAATTCATAGGTCTGTGCCCCTACACAATGTTTTATAGTAACTAACAGTAATATATTCAAATTTTGTAAGGATGTTAAGTGTATTCTTTTTTTAAAAAAAAAAAAAGTTAACTCCTGCACTGCTGTCTCACTTCTTCTCTCTACTAGACCCATATTCAGTCAAAAGGAATGTGGCAAGAACTCTGAACAGCCAGCTAGTGTATGAGTATATTCTTCACTGCCTGAGAGCAACTTACAAGTACTTTGCCTTGCCTCATAAAAAAAGTGCAAAATTGAGCAAAAAATCTTCTCCAAATGCTGATGAGGAGAAATCCCAAATGATGGACTATGGAAAAGATGCGATCAAGCATGAAAATTCTGAATTGCAAAACTCAGATGGTAGAACAAACACAGCAGTAGTGGAAGATTGCATAACAGAGACTACAGATATGCCTCAGGCACATAGAATTGATCCTTCAAAACTGTGTGATGGCTCAGAAAGCTTCACAGAAGAAGAACTGGCTGATGATATGAGTAATTTGGGAATTGCCCATGAAGATTCGGACTGTATCATTGAGGAAGTTATTTCTGGAGATAATGAGGATTTTAAACCAAGCTGTGAAGAGACAGAGAGCGGAAATGAAGAGGAAGAAGAGGAGGAAGACGAAGAACATGAACAACATAAAAGAAGATGGAATAATATCTTGACTACAAAGCAGGAAATAGATGAAGACAGTGATAGTGGAGATCTCCTTGTTACAGCGAATGAGCATGATATAGAAACATGTAGTACTTCAGACTTAGAAGGTTTTCAAAATGCTGTACTTACAGAGAGTGATGAATTTGGCTTAGAGTGCAGTGGTATCATGGATGACAAGATTGACATTGATGAGGAGAGCACTGAGGGTACTGATGAACTGGATGAATCCCCCCAAAAATTCATATGTTCGGCACAGAGTCAAATATCCCAAATGATTAACTCAGATGATGAGGAGGAAGAGGAGGAAGAAACAAGTCTTCTAAATCAGAGAGAGTGTGGTGTTATCATAACAGCTGGAGATGAACTAGATAATACATACACTGGATCTGGAGACGATGATCCATTGTCAGAGGAAGAAGAAGATTTTTCTGTCCCCGATAAATATGAGAACAAACATTTTGGAGAAAATGTGGATGCACCTCTGAGGATCAGTTTGAGTCAAGAGGATCTTACTGAGAAGGGGAGCCTTTTTGAAGAGAACACAGAAATAGAACAGTGTTTAGAATCAGAACTTTTTTATGCATTCAGTAAATCAGCTTTTACAAGAGGCAAGGTAAGCAAGCTGTGCCAGAACATAAACATATGGCTTATGTTCTATTATCAGTTATATGAAAGTGTTGCTCAAATTCAATAAATCATTATAGTTTTTAAAACCGATCTTGCTTTCTGTTCATGCAGTCTCCTACAATAGTATGTAGCTTGTGCAAACGGGAAGGTCATCTAAAGAGGGATTGTCCAGAAGACTTCAAGAAAATTGAGCTTGACCCACTGCCAGCGCTAACACCCAAATTTTCAGTTATTCTAGATCAAGTTTGTGTCCAATGTTACCGTAAGTTTTTTCTTTGAATATTGTTGTGCGGTAGAAAAAGAATTGCAAAAAATAATTAAATAACCACAGGGTAATGGTGTTATAAAGGGGCCTGGTTTATTATTACTACACTGCCTCCAACTCTTAGATGCAAATTTTAGAATTTTAAGGGATTTAAGAGGATTACTGAGTAGTTTGTATCTAGAGAAATACAAAACGTTTAGGTTCATCTTCCATGCATTGGCTGTCTGATTACTCGTTTAGGCATCTTAATATAATTTCAAAGAGTTTAATTTTAGATGGTTTTTTTGACTGATGCTTTTACATTTCTGTCTACGTTGAATTTCGTTACTGTTCTTTAACTTCTGGTTTTTAGTAAACAAAGACTTCAGTGTTCTAGAAAAAATGCAGAGAAAATATTGTTTTGTAACACTTCTCCGCTTTTGTTCTTTTCAGAGTGACCCAACTTTCTTCCTTTCTCTCTCGCCATTTCTGACCAGACAAAATGCATTATTTGTCTAATTAATGTTTTTCTTTGAACAGGTATTTCTCTTGTACTTCATCCTTGCTTTTTTTCCTTCACATGTGAATCTTCTCTTGCTTTTTTTTCTCCCTCCCCCACCCCACTGTAAACCCCTCACTTTTTTCATTTGAATCTTTGCTGTTGACTCTTTCTGCAGATCAATTTGCCTAAATTGTTGTCTTTTTTATTATTTTTTTTCAAGACGATTTTTCTTCAAATATTGTAGAGGATCAGGCTCGGGAACATATCAGAGAAAATTTGGAAAACTTCATTAGACAGGATTTCCCAGGTAATTAGGCAGTTCTAGCTTTATATTTGTGCATTGGTGTTTTCATACTTGCATGTTTTCCAAGAAAACACATATCAGCAAAATAAACACTTTAGTTTTGAACATTTAACGTATATTGTTGCTCAGCATTGCTATACCTCATTTACATTAATTTCTGTTTTAAGTCTTCTAAGGCCTTGGTGTAAGTCTTTTTTGACTTAGTCTTATATGCAACACATTAGTAGGAAGGAACAATGGCAAGTTAAACAGAAAACAATCAAAGCAGTAGTGGAACAGTTTTATAATTGTTATTTCATCCTTATTTATTAGCTAGACTTCTTGTTGTTGCATCTGCTTTTAGAAACAAAAAGGTTTTTGTAGTCCTTCCTACTGAAACTTGCTGGGTTTGGAATACGTTAAAATATAGGCACAGTATCCGTCCTATCCATTGAACCAAGCTATTTGAATTTTTTTCTTTGTTTATGGGCTTCTTACCTGTAGCACCTGGACTTTGGTTCATAGTCTTTTAAAATTGGCAAAAGATTTTTTGGCTGGAGCCTGCTATGTGGGCAGATATGTCCCTTATCCTGAAAATCTCTGTAGAGAGCAGTCTTACTTTTTTTTTTTTTATCAGATTTCAGCTCAGACCTGCTTGCTGATGATTTAATTATTGGAAAACCTCATTTATTTCTGGATCTGGATTTGAACCAACAAAAGAGATTCTTTTACTGATGATGAGGTTGATAAGAAAATAAGTTTTGATGTACTGTAGAAAGATAGTTATGTTTTCATGCCTGTATTAAAAGACATGCAGTGGTTTTAAGCTATTTTGAGGTTCTGTGCCTATCTGTGGTTATAATGCATCACATCTCTTGCAGGAACCAAGCTGAATTTGTTTGGCTCCTCAAAAAATGGCTTTGGCTTCAAACAAAGTGACCTTGATATCTGTATGACAGTGGATGGGCTGGAAACTGCTGAGGTATTCTGAATATTTTTTTTTTTCATAAATGCAGAAATTTATGGTTATATTGTGTATATAGTGTAACAAATTTATTATTTTGTAAAAGCTTTTCAGATTAGAAGAAAACACAAATAGGTGCCACAAAGGCAGATTATTTTGAGTTTAAGAACTACTCTCAGTAGTCAATTTTCCACTGAATTCTGCACTACTGTTACTTCTAGCATTAGCTGTGCAGATAAATAACATGCTTTGTAGCATAAACAACTAGGAATGGGCGACAGTGGAAAAGGATATCAAACTCCTTTCATGCCTAATACTAACTTCTCCAAAGTCTATGTTAAGATACTATCTAGTGTTGATTTTACAAATGCTATTTTGAAACAATTTCTGGTATTCACATAATCCTGTATCATATGAAATTCTCAATTATAAAGCTTTAAGCTTAATGGCAAGTGATAAAAAGTTTGCCTAAATACTTGTAGCAGATAAAACGTTGAGCATTTTTTCTTAATGTCTTAGGGACTTGATTGCATCAGAATCATTGAAGATTTAGCAAAAGTTCTCAAGAAACAGCCAGGTAACTTTCTTGAAAATTAAAAAAGCGTTTCTGTTCATGTGACTTCAGTTGCTGTTGTGGGAACATTCTGGGGCACTGTAGATGAAAATCATTAAGATAAAACTATATTGAAGAGCTTAATTTTAGTTAGAGTGAGGTTATATGTTGTGAACATTTGCATTTGTTTTTGTTTGCATACGTAGCTCTATGAGGTTATAATGTTATAGAACCACATCTCAATTGAACAAGTAGTATATTTATAGCCTATGTGCAAAGAACAAACCTTGTTAAGGCTTGAGGCTTCAGATTAGTAGTTATGTTGTATTTGTATGTTCAGTGCCTAATAAGGTAATAGTAAAAGGTAGGCTGATACAAGTTTGCAGTGGGAATACTGGTTTTGTACCAGAAATTATGATTTTATAGTGCTTGGTTTGGTGTGTATCACATGAATTTAATATAATTGGAGTGAACTATCAATGAACTCTTAAGCTTATTTTCTGTAACATTTAGACGGATCTTTGTTTTGTTAGGGGGTTAATTGTATGTTTGCACGTGTTATATCTAGCCAATTCATCATGTTTGACAAATGCCTAAAATCAATATTAAAATACAACTGAAATACAAGTTTGGTATCAACTAAGATTTCATTTTGTAGCCTTTTTACTGCAGTTTCAAGTTATTTGTAGAGCATTTGATACTGTTACGACTGTATTGCAGTCATTCAGTAATTAAACATTTCATCCTAGGTTTAAGAAATGTCTTGCCTATAACAACTGCTAAAGTCCCAATTGTCAAATTTTTCCATGTCAGAAGTGGTCTTGAAGTAGACATCAGTTTATATAATACTCTGGTAAGGTTATCTATGTTTTTATTTTTTTAACAGAAAAATATGGGTCTTCTTCTTGAGATTGAAGTGATTGTTTTGTTGAAGTTCAATAATCAACTGTTTCCAATCACCTATTGTAGTTTTGAATTTCCAAACAACTTCTTTTTTTTTTTTTTTTTTTTTTTTTTTATTTGGGTTTTTTTCAATGTCTCTGAACTTTAAAAGCCAGTTCCTTGAAACATCAAAGGAAAGTAAGTTTTAGAGTCAAGTATTAAGCTTTCTGAAGTTTTTCTATGAGCTCAAGGGGAGTCTTGAGGAAGATACCTCAACCAGTAAGTAAGTCTGAAAGTTCTTTTTTTGAAGTTATTCATCCACATGGGTCAGTTGTTCTCACACTTCTGGGCTGAAATCTTAATTGAAGTACTTACCTTCTACCAAATATTTTGAAAATGCAGTAGTAGATTAATGCTTCCCTCTCTGAAGTACTGTTTTGTGAATGCTGCTTTTACCACTTCTGCTCAGAGTAAGGATGTTGATCATCTTTTTAAGAGAGCAGGTGATAACCTCATTGTTGAATGCTTCCTTACTCTGTATACATTCAACTATGCAGAATTTCTTGCATTTCTTGAGCACACAACTTAGGCTTTTTGGTTTTTGTGTTTTCAGCTTATTCCTTCATTTCTTCAGAGCTCCTGTATTTCTATATCATTTTCTTATTTTTATAGGCCTTGCATAATACAAGACTCCTGTCATCATATGCAGCCATTGATCCTAGAGTAAAATATCTGTGTTACACAATGAAAGTCTTTACGAAGGTAAATATATTTCAGACGTTCTAGAAGCAGTAGTGCCTGCAGCAAGAGTTGATAACCATTAAAGATACAAATCATGTTTCTTTTTCTAGATATGTGACATTGGAGATGCATCTCGAGGTAGCCTTTCTTCTTATGCGTATACTCTTATGGTGCTTTATTTTCTTCAACAGAGAAATCCACCTGTCATCCCGGTTCTTCAAGAGGTACAGTATATCAAGAAAGAAATGAGTGTCTGTTCATAGTATTGACCAGAAGAATGTCAGTGCTGAATCTGAAGGGCTCTTCTAATGAGTTTAATATTATGCTTTCAGATCTACAAAGAACCACAAAAGCCTGAAATTTTGGTTGATGGCTGGAATGTTTATTTCTTTGATAAGATAGAGGAGTTGGTGAGTAAATCAGGTTAATGTGAAATGATGTTACCTGTAGCTTTGCAAATAAAAAAGAATTCTTTTCAAGAAATGTTATCCTCAAATGTGATGGCTGAATATCGAAGTGGAAGTGGAGCAGCTGTTGCTTTGAAAATCCCAATCCCATACTATAAAACTTTAAGAATATGGTTGGTTGCGCATTCACCTGTGGGGAAAAAACCTGCAAAATCTGAAAAATAGATTAGATTTTGAAAATCATTTTAAGGTGTTAATGATGATTAATTGCACTGTGTGTCACATTACTGGGTGGAGATAACTTCTACAAATAACAGCGGCATGTCTGATCATAGCTGGTTAATTCTGCTGAATAATTTTGTGTTAAATAGGCACATAAAGTGAATTAATAAATTCTTTTTTATAAGAGGCAAACCCTAATGTTAGAAGTTCTATTAATTCTCCACTTTTGTTTGTAATATTTTAATATATATACCATTTAAAAATCAATATTGGCTTATTAATACCAATTATGAAAGGAAGGGAAGTATTCTGGTGTAACTCAGTTGTGTTTCTTTATAAAATAAGACTTACGTTGTTTGAGTTTCTAAGTTATGAAAATTATTCTGCTTAATGTAAGTACTGGAAGTAAGAATATTTCTGTCATTTTCAGTCAGCTGTTTGGCCAGACTGTGGCAAAAACACTGAATCTGTTGGGCAACTGTGGCTGGGACTTCTCCGTTTCTACACAGAAGAATTTGATTTTAAAGAGCATGTCATCTGTATTAGGAGAAAAAATCTGCTTACAACTTTCAAGAAGCAGTGGACCTCCAAATACATTGTAATTGAAGGTAAAAGAACATGAGTGCAGGAATATGTGGAATTTCTTTAATACCCACATTAAAAATTTGGTCTTTCCACAAGGCTTATGTATTTTTATTTTACTGGATTATAAGTTGTTATTTGCTTGTATTGAAATCATTGCAAAATTCCCGTTGAGTTTCAGTAGTGCTAAATATTATTCTTGTGGGTTTTTTTTTTCTCTATTGAAAAGATGCTGCAAAGCAGACTTCATACTTTTCATGAGGACAGTAACTGACAGAAAAAAATAGATTTAACCAAATCCTTTGGAAAAGAAATCAGCGGTAATGCAATTGAGGTTTTCTCACAAATACTAAGTTTAGCTGAGTCCATATTTACATGACCAATTTAACTCTGTGTGTGATTAAGTATGTTAAGTAATACCATGGTTTCTACCAAGAAAATGGTGTGACATGTTTTAGAAATGTTCCCTAAACCACTTTCTGGCCTGTATGACTTTCACAGAAAGAATTTCTTCTCTCTTGCCTGCACATTCAGCTTACTCTTTTATAATACTTCAGTCAGTTCAGAACTGGACAGCTGTGATCCTTTTGCCCATGGAGTTAATTTCTTTTCAATAAAATTGCAAACAGTTCAATTTCAGTATATTAATTCTGCATTGGGAATAGCTGCCTTGGGTTGATCGGGTGTATGTGTACATTGCTGATCTTGCCCTGGGTTTGAGTAATGTCTGTTAATGCTTTTTCTACAGACCCCTTTGATTTGAACCACAATCTCGGAGCTGGATTGTCAAGAAAAAGTAAGTCTCGTGTTAACAAATTTGGGTACAAAGTGAGGATATTGTCTTAGATCTTATTTTACTGGCTTGTTTGATGTTGGATGATGTGGTTTTGTTGTTTGTTTTTCCTTCCTCAGTGACAAATTTTATAATGAAGGCTTTTATCAATGGCAGAAGGGTATTTGGTACTCCTATAAAAATATTTCCAAAAGAATATCCATCAAAAATGGTAAGTTGCTTGTAGGAGCACTATGTGCATGCTCGTGGGTATATAACTTGCCACTTGCAGGAGTATGGTTACATTCTTTTTAAGCTCTTCTCCCTTAAAATTCGACAATACACTAAAAATCTTTTTGGGAGTTATTACTGAGTACTGGATTTGTGTTGCTTGCATGTAAAATGTGTTGGCATGCAGAATGCTAATCAAGTCAGAGCTTCATTGTGCAGGCTTACATATTTTAGTTCCTATCAAAACCAGCTTACCATTTCTTAAAACTGCAGTTTCAAAAAAAGACTTTGCAGACCTGGTGGTCAGCAGGCTGCCTGTAAAGAGGTCAGTGGCTAGTTAATCTTATCAGGTCTTTCAGGAGTTCAGCTACGCACCAGGTTTATTATGCTCTGTAACTCTTACTGTTGTTTAACACTTGCTTATCTGTCTTGATTCCCAAGTGTATGGATTTTAATTTTAAATGCATGCTTTCTTCTTCAGGAGTACTTTTTTGATCCAGAGGTACTAACGGAAGGAGAATTGGCACCAAATGATAGGTGCTGCAGAATTTGTGGTAAAATTGGCCATTTCATGAAAGATTGTCCCATGAGAAGAAAGTGAGTATAGTTTTGGCATCTGCACAGGCCTCTTCCTTAGGTTTGTTTAGAAGAAAGATTAGGATTGTAATGCTAAAGCAGAACTTGTACATGCTGCAGATTTTTTCCTTTACTGTTGAAATGAAAATGCCTCTGTACCAGTTTTGGCAGTGATGGATGGTGGTCTTTTTAAAAAAATTTTTAGTCTATGTTTGGTCTACTTAACTTCTGCCAGCATCATCTGTAGTGTTTTTTAACAGAATCTTTTCATAGAAGGCTGCAAAACTACTTAGCTTAAGGTAGTAATGCTGACACTAGACTTCATTGCACAGGAAAGCAGTAGTCAAAGAGAATTCAAATGCAGATCTGAATAGCTGTGTGCTGTGAAAAGCACTCATGGAAACATTTTATATCTTTTCATTTAATAGCTTCTAATACTAGGATCCTGTTGCTACCAGCAAGACACATTTTTGTTATGTTCACAGAATTATGCAATTCATGTAAAAAAGCAAGACAAGAATGTCACATCGTTATTTTTCTTAAGTACACACATATGAGAACAATGTCTTGGTTTACCTCCAAGACGTTTCCTGATCCCAAGTAACCAGATACCTAAAATTCAGCATCTGTCTTCTTGTAACAAAAAATGCTAAACTGATCTTCCTGCTTTTCATATTATAGAATCATAGAATGGTTTAGGTTGGAAGGGACCTTAAAGATCATCTAGTTCCAACCCCCCTACCATGGGCAGGGACACCTCCCACTAGACCACATTGCTCAAAGCCCCATCCAGCCTGGCCTTAAACACCTCCAGGGATGGGACATCCACAACTTCTCCGGGCAACCTGTTACAGTGTCTTACCATGCTCTAAGTGAAAAATTTCTTCCTAATATCTAATCTAAATCTACCTTCTTCCAGTTTGAAGCCATTATCCCTCATCCTATTGCTACACGCTCTTGTAAAAAGTCCTTCGCAAGCTCTCCTTTAGGCCCCCTTTAGGTACTGGAAGGCCACAATAAGGTCTCCCTGGAGCCTTCTCTTCTCCAGGCTGAACAACCCCAACTCTCTCAGCCTGTCCCCATAGCTCTCAGCCTGTCCTCATATTAGTCTAAAGTTTCTATTAAGTCTAAACTTAAAACTGGTCCATTGATTTCTTTCCTAGTTAAGACAAAGCTCTTTAAGACTAAATGTCTATAAAATAGTGAAAATGGGCAAATAAAACTTCAAGAGGACAAAATCTTGAAAGCCTTTGTGCTCACTTGTAAGGTGAATGGAAAAATCTAACTTTTGTTTAGAGTCTGTCTATGTTAAAGCTGTAATTAAAAATCACCTGCACTTTTATGCAAGTAACTAAAAAGCTACTTGCATTGGATCAGATGAAGTAGCCTTTATGACATACAATAGAGAATTGTAAGCTTACATTGTTGAGACTGTTAATTTGGGAATTTATTCAACTTCACCAAATACAAGTACCGTAGCTGATGATAATTTAATAATGAAGAATGCTGAAGGTGGTGTGAAAATCTACTCAATGTCTAAACTGCTGACTCAGATACAATTAATTTTTAATCTTGCCTTCTGGAGTGATGCCCCAGTTCATTGCATATATGCAGCTATGATCTTTACAACATTAGAGCGTGAATCAATGGGATTTTGCATCTAAGAACATAAATGCCTTATGGGGTAAGATCACTGATACATTTGAGTGCTCTGTCCAGCCATTGCAATAGGAGATGCTGTCTGTGGAGGGCACACTAGTTGGCTGCTTTCTGTAATCTCTTCTCATGCACTCCCCCAGCATCTGCAGTTGCTGTGGTTAGAGCATATACCTGCCCTGGACTGGTAGTACTCATTTGTGGACTAGAGTTGTTTATGATTTTGTCCTTTTTGTTTGTTTGTTTGTTTTCTGAATATGATTCTCCTATTTTCCTTAACAGTCTTCTATAGCTACCAGTCCCATAGGAATCATACAATTGGTTAGGTTGGAAAAGATCATCAAGTCCAACTGTTAACCTAGCACTGCCAAGTTACCACTAAACCATGTCCCTCAACACTACATCTACATGTCTTTTGAATACTTCCAGGGATGGTGACTCAACCATTTCCCTGGGCAGCCTGTTCCAATACTTGAAAACCCTCTCACTGAAGAAATTTCTCTGAATATCCAGTCTAAACCTCCCCTGGTACAACTTGAGGCCATTTCTTCTTGTCCTATCACTTCTTACTTGGGAGACTGACACCCACCTCATTAGAACCTCCTTTCAGGTAGCTGTAGAGAGCCATAAGGTGTCCCCTCAGCCGCCCTTTCTCCAGGCTGAACTCCCCAGTTCTCTCAGCCGTTCCTCATAAGACTTGTGCTCCAGATCCCTCACCAGCTTTGTTGCCCTTCTCTGGACATGCTCCAGCACCTCAATGTCTTTCTTGTAGTGAGGGGTCCAAAACACAACACAATGTTTGAGTTGTGGCCCACCAGTGCTGGGTAGTACAGGGGGTGATCGCTTCCCTAGTCCTGCTGGCCACAGTATTTCTGATACAAGCCAGGATGCTATTGGCCTTCTTGGCCACCTGGGCACACCTCTGGTTTATATTCAGCTAGCTGTTGACCAACACCCCCAGGTCCTTTTCCGCCAGGCAGCTGTCCAGCCACTCTTCCCCAAGCCTGTAGCACTGCATGGGGTTGTAACCCAAGTGCAGGACCCGGCACTTGGCCTTGTTGAACCTCATACCATTGGCCTCATCCCATGAATCCAGCCTGTTCAGATCCCTCTGTAGGGCCTTCTTACCCTCAAGCAGATCCACACTCCCACCCAACTTGGTGTCATCTGCAAACTTACTGAGGGTGCACTCAATCCTTTCGTCCAGGTTGTTGATGAAGATATTAAAGAGAAGAGGCCCCAGTACTGAGCCCTGGGGAACACCACTTGTGAGCAGACACCAACTAGATTTTACTCCATTCACCACAAATTTTTGGGCCCAGCCATCTAGCCAGTATGCGAACTGATGCATAAAATAGTACTTTCTTTTATCTGTTTAAAGTCAATCTCATCTTAGTTTCATAAGCATTCCCTAGGCCTAGCCTTGTGGGATTTAGTTAGTAGCAATACTGCCTTGGTGATTTTGTAAGCCATGATTGTGTTAACCCTCTAGCTTCTGGCCAGGTAGGAGAGTCTTGGCCTTCTTAGTATCTCTTCTTTAAACACTTGCTGTCTTCCTCATTTTAGCTGCCTGTCTCTGTACCATCTCTAACCCTGCTACTTCCTTTTTAAAATGTTGATACCACACCAACATGCAGTACTCTGATGTTGGCACACCATGAGTTTATGTAGCAACAAAATGATGTCTTCTGTCCTGTTCTTAATGTTTTATCGATCCTATCACTACACTCTCAGGAAAAGAGTCCCTCCTCATCTTTTCTGTAGGCCCCCTTTAAATGCTGTAAAGCCACTATAGCTCCCCGGAGCCTTCTCTTCTCCAGGCTGAGCAACCCCCAACTCTCTCAGCCTGTTCTCGTAGGAGAAGTGCTCCAGTGCCTTGATCATTTGTGTGGCTCTCCTCTGGACTCACTCCAACAGGTCCACGTCAGTCTTGTACTGAGGACTCTAGGGTCTCATGAGAGCGGAGTAGAGTGACAGAATCACCTCCCTTGACCTGCTGGCCACACTTTTGATGCAGCCCAGGATATAGTTGGCTTTCTGGGCTGTGAGTGCATATTGCCCTCTCATATTCAGTATTTCACTGACCAGTACCACAGAATGCTGAATCTAATCCATGCAGAACACAATACCTCTTCATTCCCTTTCTCACCCCCACTGCCCACAAACAGAATTCATTTACCAGGACTTCCAGGTCCCTTTCCACAGAGCTGCTCTCCAGGAGGTCAGCCCCTAACCTGTACTGATGCATGGGCTTATTCCTCCCTGGGTGCAGTACCCTACACTTGCCCTTGTTGAATTTCATTAGGTTCCTCTCTGCCCAACTCTCGAACCCATCCAGGTCACGCTGAATGGCAGCACAGCCTTCCAGTGTTTCAGCCATCCCTCCCAGTTTTGTGTCATCAGCAGCTTGCTGGTGGTACACTCTATCCCTTCATCCAGGTCATTGATGAATATGTTGAACAGGACTGGACCCAGTACTGACCCCTGAGGGACACCACTTGTTACTGACCTCCAACTAAACTCTGCATCACTAACCACAACCCTCTGAGCTCTATCTGTAAGCCAGTTCTCAATCCACCTCACTGTGCATTCATCTAACCCACACTTCCTAAGCTTGCCTGTGAGGATGATGTGGGAGATGGTGTCAAAAGCCTTGCTGAAGTCAAGGTAGACAACATCCACTGCCCTCCCGTCATCCACCCATCCAGTCACACCATCACAGAAGGCTATCAGATTAGTCAGATGTGACTTCCCCTTGGTGAATCCATGTTGACTACTTCTGATAACCTTCTTTTCCTCCAGATGACGCCCAGAACAAGCTGTTCCATCATCTTTCAAGAGATGGAGGTGAGGCTGACCGGCCTGTAGTTTCCCAGGTCATCCTTCTTGCCCTTTTTGAAGACTAGAGTGACATTGGCTTTCCTCCAGTCCTCAGGCACCTCAGCTGTTCTGCAGGATCTTTGAAAGATGATGGAGAGCGGCCCAGCAATGACTTCCGCCAGCTCCCTCAGTACTTGTGGGTGCATCCCATCAGGCCCCATGGACTTGTGGGTATCCAGTTTACTTAATTGTTCTCTAACTTGTTCTTCTTCAACCAAGGGAAAGTATTCCTTCCTCCAGGCTTTCTCTGTTACCTGCAAAGTCTGGGGTATACTTAAAGAAGCCCTTCCTGTTGGCCTTGACATCCCTCGCCAGGTTCAATTCCAAGGCTGTCTTGGCTTTCCTCATTTCATCCCTGCATACCCTGACAGCATTCTTATACTCTTCCCAAGTGGTCAGCCCCTTCTTCCACATACTGTAAACTTCCTTCTTCCACCTGAGCTTTTTCAGAAGGTCCCTGCTCAGCCATGCAGGTCTCCTGCTTCCCTTGCTTGATTGTTTGCTCCTAGGGATGCACTGATCCTGAGCTTGGATGAAGTGATGCTTAAATTTATCAGCCAGCTCTGTTGAGCCCCGCAAGCCTCTAGAGCCCTCACCCATGGGATTTCTCCAAGCAATTCCTTGAAGAGATCAAAGTTAGCTCTCCTGAAGTCTAAGTTTTCAATCCCACTTGTTGTTATGTGCATACTGCACTTAACCCCGAATTCTATCTTCTCATGATCACTGCAGCCAAGTCTGCCCCCAGCCTTAACATCCTCCACCAGTCCCTCTTTGTTTGTCAGTACTAGGTCCAGTAGTACACCTCTCCTTGTGAGCTCCTCCACCACATGAGTCAAAGAGTTATCATCAATGCACTGGAGGAACCTCCTGGATTATACATGCCCAGCTGTGTAGCCTTCCTAGCAGATATCAGGGTGATTGAAGTCCCCCATGAGTACCAAGGCCTGTGATTGTGAGGCGATGCTCACCTGTCTGTAGAAGGCCTCATCAGCTTCCCCATCCTGATCAGGTGGCCTGTAATAAACACCCACAACAGTGTCTCTCCTGTTGCCCTCCCCCTTGATCCTTACCCAGAAGCTCTCAACTCACTCTTCACCCACCCCCAGGGAAAGCTTGATGCACTCCAGTTGATCTCTCACATAAAGAGCGACTCCACCACCTCACCTCGCTGGCCTGTCTTTCCTAAAAAGAACATAGCCCTCCATGACAGTGTTCCAGTCGTGTCAGCTATCCCACCATGTCTCGGTGATTGCAATGAGGTCATGGCCCTGTGACTACACACAGATCTCCAGCTCTTCTTGTTTGTTCCCCATGCTGCGTGCATCAGTGTACAGGCATTTCAGAGAGACCATTGAGTGTGTATTTTTTGCCCTAGAGGGGTGGTGGGCTTTCTGATTCTCAAAAATACTAGCACTCCGCCCCACAAGTGCTGAGCTGCTACCCCCAGGCGCCTCTCTAGTGAGCCCAGTTACATACCCGCCCCCCTTCGAATCTAGTTTAAAGCTCTCTCAATGAGCCCTGCTAACTCTAGTCCTAGAACCCTTTTCCCCGTGTAAGACAGGCTTTTCCCATCTGCTACCAGCAGCCCTGGTGTTCTGTAAATGAGGCCATGGTCGAACAACCTGAAGCCCTGCTGGTAGCACCAGGCTCAGAGCCAGTCATTGACCTACTGGCTCTTCATGTTTAGCCCTTCATCATTCCCCACAACTGGAGGGACAGAGAACAAGACTTGTGCTCCCGATCCCTTAACCAGTTGTCCCAAAGCCCTGAAATCCCTCTTCATTTCTCTCAGACTTCTCACTATGTTGTCACTGCCTACCTGAAAGACTAAACAGGGATAATAATGTGATTGCCATACCAGGGAAGGAAGCTGCTTAACATTGTTAACCCGGGCCCCAGGGAGGCAGCAAACTTCCCTATATAGTGGCTCTGGTCTACATATCGGGCCTTCTGTACCCCCAAGACCTTCTCCACAGGGCTGCTCTCAATGCACTGATCGCCCAGTCTATATCTATGTTTGAGATTTGTCCCAACCCAGTTGCAGGACCTTGCATTTGTCATTGTTGAATGTCATGAGGTTCATAAGATTCATACAGGCCCACCTCTCTAGCTTGTCGAGGTCTGTTTGAATGGCATCCCTTCACTCGTAGAGTATCAGCCACACCACTCAGCTTAGTGTCATCTGCAAACTTGCTGAGGGTGCACTCAATCCCACTGTCCGTGTCCCCAACAAAGATGTTAAATAATACTGGTCCCGAGATGGACCCCTGAGGGACATCACTCATTGCTGGTCTCCACACTGATACTGAGCCATTGACTGCAACAATTTGAGTGCAGACATCCTGCCAATTCCTTATCCACTGAGTGGTCCACCTGTCAAATCTATGTCTCTCCATTTTAGAGACGAGGATGTTGGGTGGGACAGTATCAAATGCTTTACACAAGTCCACGTAGATGATACCAGTTGCCCGTCCCTTATCCACCAGTGCTATAACCCTGTTGTAGAAGGCCACCAGATTTGTCAGGCATGATTTGCCCTTAGTGGAGCCATGTTGGCTGTCACCAATGATCTCTCTGTTTTCCATGTGCCTGAGCATAGTTTCCAGGAGGATCAGCTCCATGATCTTGCCAGGCACAGAGGTAAGACTGACCAGCCCGTAGTTCACTGGGTCTTCCTTTTTTCCCTTTTTAAAAAAGAGGGAAGCTCACCTTGAAGCTCATTGGCCATTCTTTTGCCCATTCGTTCTATTTTGTGAGGTGTTTTCAAGTTGCTTGCCAATAGTACTGCATCTGACTGAGTGAAGAAGCCTAGTATCATCTTCAGATTTTGAGGTTTCACTGATGTCTCATGCATAAAGAAGTTAGGTAAAACAAGTCCACCAGTGGTAGCTGTTTCCCCCTTATACTTTGTTAGCATTTTGCTCCATATTTCTTTTCTTCCACTGTCTTTGCAACTCTAGCACCCAGATTTTCTGTTGTGTTTATATTTTTGAGCTATAATTATTACAATTTAGGGCTGTATTGTAATCTAATTGTAAACTTAAATTATTAAGTACACATTACATCAGTATAGCACTGTTTTGTAGTAGAGTCAAAGGGACAAGTACATTAATTCACTTTATTTAACCCACCGAAGAAATACATGAGATATGTTGGTTTTCTGTGGACACCACTTGGTTTTGTTTTGTTTGTTTTTCAACTCTGTGTACGTATGTAAGGCCTATGAACTCTGCAGCATTTTTCTGCTCCTGCAGATTAAGACGGCGGCGTGATTATGAAGATATCAAAACTCAGAGGTACACAGAAAGCAAGGACAAAAGAAGCAAAGAGGACAAAGAAATTCAGAATAAAACAACAGAAAAGGAGAGCTCAATCAAGGAGGGAAAGTTGCATCTGTGTACACCTCAGAAGAGAAAACTAGCAAGGGCAATAGTGGAAACTGGAAGAGAGAAGACTCCCAGGCAATCAGCAGAGAAGTGGAAGCGCCTGGAAGACAGAGACTTAAGAGAAAAACGTTGTTTTATCTGTGGAAGAGAAGGTCATATTAAAAAGGAATGCCCACAGTATAAGGGAGCTGCAGGTATGAAGCTGATCAAGCTGAGCAGTTTAAACAGAGCTTATATTTTTTGGTATTTTTAACAGGGTTGACTAATGGGTAAGGGTTAGGGTTAGGGTTAGTTTTTTTTAAACTGTAGTCACACATAGTCAGTTTTCCCTTTATCCCCACCTACCTTTCAGAACTTTGCTATATCCCTAGAGATTTGACCGGTTTCTCTTGGCAGGTAAGATGCTTGGAACAGAAAGGGTGCATGTGTCTAATATGTTGAAATTCCTTCCATTGTCTTCACTATATAAGAGTTTGCTAACATTTCAAATTACAGATTATCTTTCAGTACATCATAATTGCAACAAAAGCTAGCATTATAGCTCTTCACATCACCTAAACCAGAATTATTTCATAAGACCCTAATGTCACTATGAAAGTGCACAAATTGCTCAGATAGAACACTGTGAATAAAATAATGTTCTTGCCAACTCAGCAGTCAGAGGGATACAGCAATTTGTCTTAGTTTTCTTGGAGTCAGTTTGCAATTTTTACTTAAAAAAAAAAAAAAACAAAAAACCAAAACCACAAAAATCACCCCAAATCCAGATCCTCACTGAGATCTGAACAAAAAAAAACCATGCTTCCTTAACAGTATCTAAGTCATCCTTCAGATAAAACAGATCTCTCATCATCTGTGTTGTAAAGGAAAAATCATCCTAAGATAAAACTGAGACTCCTTAAGATAGTGAGTCATACTTTTAGTTAGCTTCCAAAGGAACACAGTAGTATTGCTTCCCTGTAGGTAAACCTAGGAGCATGTAAATTCATGCTGGAAAAACTTGCTCTACAGATTGCTCGTGACTTGACCTCTTAAAGTAACAAATAGGAATCCTTTGTATAAATGGAATTTCACACCAGCTTACTTTCTACATACTGTGAAGGTAGATCGCAAACACTTTGGTATTTTTATATCTTATGATACCTGATATGTAAACTAGTTTCAAATTAGCAAATCTTTGGTATATTATGATCTTTTCAGGTGGTTCAAAACCAGAAGTGGTGTGTGGATCTCCTTCTTTACCCAGTGCTGCCAAATATCCTGGTAGATTAAATCAGGTAAACACCAAGTGTCTCTTTTCTTTGATCTTTTTACCTTTAAATGTTCTAAAGTCCATGTAAAGTAATTAAAAATAGCTTTACTTAAACTTTTGAGAAGAACCTTTTATTTTTTTATTGTGGAATGACATAATTCAATTGTGTTTGTTCATCAATGTGTGTATATTGTTTATAGGGAGTGCTTATACACGAAGAAAGAAAGAAACAAAAAGGAAAAATATTTTTGAGTCCCCAGTCAGGTTTGTATATCTTCATTTCAGAAATTCTGCATAAAAGCATGTATTTTTAACTTGCTTTTTCCATCAGTCCTTACGGGAAGTCTGCCTGATTTGCTGAACACAGCAGCAATCTGGACAGGTTGCTAGATAATTCTGAAGTGAAGCCATATTATTTTTACTGGAAAAGTGTGCAATTTTTCAGTTTTGTTTTGGAAATAAAACTTAGGCACGGCAGTTCTGTGCATTTTTTCTTTAACTCCAGTAGACTTATTTTGCAGAAGGATGTCATGGGTTTTTATCAATATCTCTCCTGTTTTGGCATATGTGGGGTTCTGTGTTTCTCCAGTCACAAGGGGAGTGCTTTCTTGTGAGGCTTCCTCAGAGTCATTGTCTAGAATTCCACATCATCAACTAACTTAGGAGAGACTATCAGAGCACATCCTTGGTCTGAGCTGCCAAAATGCAAGAAAGTTAAAATTACACTTACAAGTAGCAGTCAGATGATAATATAAAGGCTTTAATGTACTCTCTCTGGGTCAGAGATGTTTTGTGTTAGATGCATGGTTACCAATGCAGCTTCCTTAAAGTATTTTCACACACTTACTAACAGGTACAGTGAAGATTTTGAAAGTGACTGCTTTTTTTAATTACTTCGAGTTTTTGGTGCAACTTTGCAAATCTTTTAGCAGCTTGATTTTTTTCAATGAAATATATAAATCTCTTTTGCGTCATCAAAAGGGGAGGACCTAAGTAGTGTTTACAAATTTTGGAAGACTAAACTGCAATTAAGTATCTGAAACTAAATTCTCAGTTTTGTTTGGAAGACCCAGTATTTTCTATTTTCACTGCAAGGCTTTTTCAAATCTGAGCTTGGGGACTTTAAACGCAAAGTGATTTGTCATTGAGTGTTTAGTTGAAGAAAATGCTAGTTTTCAATTTTGTTTTTTAATATTTCCTACTGTCCTGCAGCAGGTAATGATCTAAAGTTGATCTGTGTATGCTTTCATAATAGTTTGACTTAACAGTAATTTTCTCCTGTCTGATTGTTTCAGTTGTTTTATTTCTTGTCTTTTTTTTTCTTTTTGTTTTCCTTTTTTTTAAAAAACCCCACCTTTAAAGTGTGATGCTTTCTTCCTCCCAATCTTAGGCAGCCTTTCCAATAAATACATGACTCAGGGAAAAGCCTCACAGAAGAGGACCCAACAAGAATCATGAGGGATATTAAGCACTGTTAAATTGCAATACAGGCCCTTCATTAATTTAAAAAATTTTCTTTGGCTAAAGCATCTGGATTCACAGGACAGCAGCAGAGACAACCTTCAACTTAAGTTTAATGAAATATGGGTGTTTTATTTTAGATTGCTAGTACAAGCAACTGTGGATTTTTAATACAGACCCCTGCTCCTAAATAGATTGAGTATTTTAATAGAAAGCCATGATGTTTTGTATGTTTCCTAGATAAATCACATAGAAAAGGGCAGATACTAAAAATGGAGCATTTTCAAGTTTTTGTCATTCCACCTGACCATTTTAAAATGCACTAAAATTGTGTGCAAGCCAAATACATTATATTTTCTTCAAAAATTGATTTTTTGAAGGAGAAAATAATATTTATTAATGTTGATTGTTTACTGAATCCTTGTGTAAAAGTGTTTGAAATGTTTGTAGACTGCTACATTATTTTTTTCCTGTAGACAACTGAAAACATAGACACTAGTAAACATACATAAAACAATCTCTGGACAAGCAGTGCCATTAAGATTTCTTGGATTTTTTTCTGTTCTGTGATTTTATGGGAATTCATTTGCTGCTGTGCTTGTGTACAAGAAGAAAGAAAGACTAAGAAACAGGTCAGTCCTGTTTGATGCTGCTAAGAATCTTTTTCAAGTTCTTGGGGATACAGACAAAAATGCTTTAAAGAATAGAGGTATTATATTTGGCAACTGGGCAAAATACATGTCCGTTTTACATAAAATGTGAAGAGGATCCTTGTACCAGCCAAGAATTTAATTAGTAGTATGAACTTGAGCTTTACTTGAAGTCCTTCCAGAGCTGGTAATGTACCGTCTTATCTTGTTCAGGAGAGAATTAGTTACATGGTAAAATTGAAACCACTGTTATTTATGACTTTGAAATAAATTTTAAAAGAAAAATTAAAAATCAGACTTAAGTTTCTGTATTTCTTCTTATATTGTAGTTTTCAATATTCCTGACTTAAATGTAGAATTAATGATAATTTATTAGAATTACCTGGTTTTAGACATGTCATGTTTAATTTTTCTCCTTAGCCATCTATTTTTATTAAAACTGAAATCTGGAATTGCCAAAATGGTCTTAGGGAACTGGGATACTAACTCCTGTTTTGGTTTTCACCCATCTGTAGCAAGCTATGTGTGAACTTACAGATGCGCAACTTTTGCAAATAATTTCTTTTGTATTCTTTCCTCAACATATTTTCAAGCAAAATATTAACCAGCAACAAATGGGAAATAATTTCAACTTTGTCATCTGTATATTTCATCCCATGAAATTAAGTCAGTTTTTCCCTCAAAAATAAATTAATTCCCGTAGTTTTTCATGTGTATCCCCAAAAAAAGAAAGGCTGACATGCCCTCTGTATGTCTTATTCATCCCTCAATTCAGAGTTACTTTCAGTTTTGCTGATGGGAATGAAGTATGTAAGCCTTTAAGGGACTATGGCATAATCTGAAAGATAGAAATTAGTTTAAAAAAAAATATATCAGATTTATGCATATTCACCCTCTTCCGTTTGTGATACTTTGTAGTTTAGCAGTGAAGTTTTCAAACTGTAAAATTTCTGAACTCGCATCTGAATGAAAACTCGTTCTGCAGATCCACCAGTCTTCTCACTTTGAAGTTGCTGCTTCCTTATGCAACTACAAATTCTATATAGGTACTAATCTCATAGCCTTAAAATAAACCCCCCAAATTTGGGTTATATGTTGCAAGCATTTGAACCAGTAACTAAGAAATCCTTTGCTTAAAGAGTAGTTAAAGAGCAGAGTCATAACTTACAGAATGTTATGTGACACAGAATAAACATAAGTGAGGCGGCATGCATATCTGCTGGATTAAGTTGTTCTAAAATGCAGGAAATTGATTGAAAATTAAACTTGAAGAAAAGGAAGTTCTTCGTAACAATTCTTGATATCCAAGATCCTGCTAGCTTTATGGGAGTATATTCTCAAGGGAGCAATTTTCCACATACAAAGAAAAACTCTGAAAGGACACACCACATTAATAAAATATTTTCTAGAAAAGAACGGTTTCAAAAGTAATAGTAATAAACTAAAATAATGGTTTACAACTAAACTCATACTAATAAAATGTAAAAATAAATACTAAAAAACAAATAGTTAAAAGACTTCTTCTGAACCACCTGTATACTCACTCAGTCCCTGTAATGATACAGAGGGACCCCACGTTGGTAGCACTGTTTATTTGTGCTGCGTTTTTATTAAAAAAAAAAAGTGCTATTGACATATTTCACAGGAATTTCACATGCATTTGATGTCCCTATTTCCAAAGTTGGAAAATATCTTGTGCTATGAGTAGATAGTTATCAGTGCTGAAAAAAAGCATGAAATTCTGTTTCAGGTATGCAGTACAGTTAACTGTCTGTCTTAAACAGGCAGTTTAATCTCAGCTATATAACTACTAGATTAACACACGTCCATCTTTATTTAATTGTTCTGGTGAGATTTGTTTCATAGCTATACTTAAAACCAGTTTCTCATCCATTAAAAATTTTATTTAAATGTATTTAATACACAAGGATTTCTTTTATAAACCTCATCACATTTTTATAAGAACTGCAGAAGCCACATCAAAAATGGTCATCGCTAGTAACTTTTTGGGACCTGAAATAGCTGCTTACAATGGGAGCTTGTTAGGGAAGAAAATACTGTTTTCCTATACTGATAAAGTTATCAATAAGGTTTGTTGTTATTCACTTGCGCTATGTAGATGTTAATACTGACTTTTGCTTTCGTCTTCTTTTGGTGATGTTCTGAATGTGAAAAGCAGCTTACAAAAAGGCTGCTGTTCTAGCCCATGCTCAGTCTTTCATGCTGAAGTTCATTCAGCAGAGAGGTGACTAAAGAGTGGTGATTGGAAGCATCCTAAGGAAGTACAAGAAGGTGAAGCTCTTCAAGCCTGCATGGTAGACGGTGAATGATGAAGACAGTATTAGTTGCACCCCTACACAAGCTTTCCCCCTCCAACCATATGCGTTACTGACTTAAGTTTCTGGCTGATAGTGCATTTAAGCCCCACCCACCCCTAAGCAGGTGTGTTTTAGCTGAGGATGTGTGCCCACATTGCACGAATTGTGTGTGAAAGACATGTTTTGTGTAGCTAAAAAAATACAACTATTTTTATACGCTTGCCATCTTTCTATTTGAGGTAGGAGTGCTGTGCTTCATTAAAGAGTAGTGGCATAATTACGTATGTGAAAAACATCTGCACATTTACTATCAAGCTCGTCAAAATGATGATCAGGCCCAGAATCAGGTACCCGAAGTAGATGGGGTGATGAGATCCAGACATGCTGCTTGTGCTTGGACTTCGTAAATACAGGTTTATTGTCTAGCATATTTACGAATGCTGTCAAGAGGAAAAAAAAAACGGCTCCTTGTTTTTCTTCTGGCATAGCCAGCCTTTGATTTAAATCAATGGGATTAAGTCTTCCCGGTGCCAGGTCTGTCGGGGTTTCTCAGCAGCACCCATAGCCGCCCCGGCAGCCCTTCGGCAATGCCACTGCAGTCCTCCCAGCAGCTTCCAAGCCGCCCGCCCACCACCAC
>NW_009648536.1:2761839-2772121 GCF_000708025.1 Charadrius vociferus
GGTGTCTTCGCCCCCGTGAGGTTACTGTGGGAGGAGCTGGTGCTCCTCGCGAATCCCGGCGGAGAGAAGGCCCCGCGGCCCGCGCGGAGGGCAGGACGGTGGGAGAAGGGGGGAACATGAGTGCGGTCCCTTCGTATGGGGATAGGCGGCTTTTTGCACGGTCACCCGGGGAATTATATTTATTTCTAAAAAAAAAAAAAGCCGAAAACAAACCAGGAAATGCGTTATCTACAGAAGCTGACGAGTAGGTTGTTTTCAAGGAGGGTTTGTGTCCTTTGGTTAATAGGGGTAGTGCGTTTGCTACTAGCGGCAGTGTTGAGGCGGCTGTACTGTTGAGAGGGATTACTGCAGAGGAAAGTACAGTCGGTTCCCTGCAGGAACAGGGGCAGATTAAGCGCATATAGTTCAGTCATTGGTCAGAGCAGGTAATTCCTGTTCAGTAGTGATTCTGTAACAAATGAAGATTAATAGCGGTAATTGGAAAAGGTTTTCTACTGTAAATCTGCTTGTAGTTTGCTTTGTGTGTTTAAGTCTGCTCATGGTAGGAACTTAATGTTACTAATGCTTTTCCTTTTCTCGGTGTCTTAGAAACTTGTAAGCGTGTTATGGAGACTTTCATGTTTGTGTTTTGCTCTTGCATTTCTGCAACTTGATCTACATGAACAGTGAATTCATCTGCTGTAAAGTCAGAGCTTCCCTCTAGGTTAGTGGGAAACGAGTAGTAGGCCATAAACACTTCTGTGCGTAATTGATTTTTGTCTGTAATGTGTATGTGACAAAAGTTTCATGAGAGAGGAACTACTTAATTGAATTGTGGTAGTGATTTTGTGGGGTGAAAAGAAAACACAAACACCCTGATATTAAGGACTGAAGTTCTTGATCTATCTGTTCGTGGGGCGTGGGGGGGAGGAGGGGAGTGAAGAGGTATTGTGTTCTGCATGGATTAGATTCAGCAGTCATCTGTTTTACAGCAGTGTATCTTCAGATCAGCTTCAAGTAGAACACAGGCTAGTCAATACAGACAGGTGAGTGATGCTAAGGTGGACTTCGCAGATAGAAGACAAACGTAAACTGAGAAAATTTGAGTGCACAGAGTATGTATAATGCAACTAAGTATGTTACACCCTTCAATATGTGCAAGCACTCACTGCAAATAAACAAAAAAAAAACTTGTTTCAAATTGATGTATATGGTTTTGTTTTTCAGACTCCATCAGCTGTTCAGAAGATAAAACAGCTTCTTAAAGATAAACCCGAGCATGTAAGTATAAACAGGGCCAACCTGTAGAATGTGCTAAAGTATTAGCACAGCTTATGATCACACGGCGTTTCTGGCTAACTTAGAAGTTTGAAATAAACACTGACGTGTTTATTAGAGATGTTCGCATCTTTTTTGGAGGGGAATTCATAAGCTTGTTTATATATCAGGCTTCACTTCTTTATGAAATGAAATGCAGGAAATACCTGACTGTAGTGACATTTCACTGTACAGTTACTTTTGAGGTGGATAAAGTTGAAAAAAAGTTAAGCTTCAAAATATTTTTGAGCTATATTTTGATGAAACTTTACGTTATTAATGAACCTCTTGAAGGAATTCTGCAGTATAGAATAATAAAGTTAGATTCATGCCCACTGGAAAACATCTCATTCTTAGGAAACTTGCCAGACAGTGTAATTTTAAAGTAATCAGTGTTTCTCCAAATAAATGATTGAGCTTGTCATCTTTTCTTGTTGGAGAAAAACAGAGTCCTGCTTTCTATTACAAAAACAAGCATCAGATTTTCTTCTTTGCAGTCAGTATTATTTCAAGAAGAATATTTCTCTTTTAACTTTCATACATGCCCATTGTTTCTTTTGCTTCTGCACATCCACAACTAACTAGACTCTTTGTTCTAATGTTTTAAACCAGCCTAAGGAAGCCCTAAGCCCACAGCTTAGCTGGTCAGTCATAAAAGGTGCTTAAAAAAAAGGGTGCTATAAAATGTGTTTGTTTCTTCCAACCCATTATTTATAGCAATTGCTGTAGAGAAAGGTATTTAACCTGAAAAGATCGAACGCTGTTTGTCTGAGAACCCACTTGATGACAAGTAATATGTTTTGATCCATTTTTATCATAACTTTGATTATGGAGATAGACAATACAATTTTCCTCTTCAGTTATGAAGCATTGGTGTGTGGAAGGTGGTACAGATACTTTTGAAAGATTGTTGTACACAAATAGTTTTCTGTTTCTTTAATATTTGTTCTCAGTTCTTTATTTACACAGATGCTCTTTTTGTCAGACTTGTCGGATACTGTGAATGTTACAAACATATGGACTCAGCTTTTAAGGTTAATTAAAATAGTAAGCAAATAAACATAATTTATTTAAGGACAGAATTGCTTTTTAAGTGAGACTGGCAATAGAGGTAATGAAGAAATCAAAGTATGTTTTTCCAAACTTTGGTTTGAAGTAAGTTTTCTAATGATGTCATTACAAGGGTTCTGTGAACGTCTAGTAACTGCCCTTGTTTTGGCCTCACAGCTTCATAATTGTGTTGCTGTCAATAATCTTAATATAGCACCTGAATTAGCGTCTGAATGAACTTTAATTTGAAGTCACAAAAATATCCATCTATAAAATCTGACTGTCTTTCTGAGAACAGGCACCTACAGGAGTGCCAACGGTTTATTACTTCAAAAATTTGACGTGCTTTAGGGCTTGATCCACAGTAGCAAACATCTGATGTTTGCTTTTACCTTGGCCATCAATTTTGTAAAAAGAAAAAAAGCGTTACTTCTTAATCCCTTAAAGTAATTCACTTCTGCTTTGAGGCAGTGGAGAATAATAAACGTCAGCATTTTGTTGTTCTGCATACTTTTTATCTTGGTGTTCCCGAATAGGTTTTTAAAAAAGTCACAAATGTGCTGTTGGGTTTTGTTGTTTTGGTGGTTTTTTTGTAGGTAGGCGTGAAAGTAGGTGTTCGTACAAGAGGATGCAATGGACTTTCTTACACATTAGAATATACAAAATCGAAAGGAGACTCTGATGAAGAAGTAGTTCAAGACGGTGAGTTTCTGATGCAGCAGAGCAAACTTCTGGCGGGGGGGAGGGGGAGAATAACCTATTACAGGTTTGCCAAGGCACAGGTTAGAACTTACTTGAAGTAACGACTTATAGCAAGAGGTCCTACTGTTCTGTTAGGGGAATCGTTGTCACCTTAATTTCTGTTTTGAAGTAATCGTTTAGTTAATATCTGCAGCTTTTGTATTCTCTGCATCAGAGACTGCTCCGCCAGGATAGCCTAGTGCATGTCTCTGGAGGTGGCTAATAGCAGATATTTAGAGAATAATACAGAACAATGCATGTACAAAGGAATACTTTATCAGCATACCTAAACAAAGGCTTGGCAAAGTAAAGATTTTATTTTCAAGGGATATTCCCAATTATCTTCTCTAATTAGTCTTAGTCTTCATTGATTCCTAACTTGTTTTTAACCTCTTTGTGCTTTTGACCTTTGCATTGCTTTGTAACAATGGGTTCTATGATTTTAATTTAAGAGTATTTTAAAAATTGTTTTCACATGCTGGTATTTAAGCTTTCTGCCTTATAATTTCATTGAGCATCCCATGATAGTCTATTGCTAGAGTTCCTGTCATGGTTTAACCCTAGTTGGCAACTAAGCCCCACACAGCCACTCATTCCCTCTCCCACCATGGGGTAGAGGGGGAGAATCAGAAGGGTAAAAGTGAGAAAACTCATGGGTTGAGGTAAATACAGTTTAACAGGTAAGGTAAAAGCTGTGCACGCATGCAAAGCAAACCAAGGAATTAATTCACTGCTTCCCATGGGCAGGCAGGTGTTCAGCCATCCCCAGGAAAGCAGGGCTCTGTCAGCGTAACAGTTACTTGGGAGAATGTCCCTCCCTTCCTCCTTCTTCCCCTGGCTTTTGTTTCTGAGCATGACATCATATGGTATGGAATATCCCTTTGGTCCATTGGGGTCAGCTGTCCCGGCTGAGTCCCGTACCAACTTTTTGTGCACCTCCAGCCTATGCGCTGGTGGGACAGTGTGAGAAAGCAGAAAAGGCCTTGACTGTGTGTAAGCACTGCTCAGCAGTAACTAAAACATCCCGGTGTTACCAACACTGTTTTCAGTACAAATCCAAAACATAGCCCCATATTAGCTATTCTGGAGAAAATTAACTCTGTCCCAGTCACAACCAGTGTGGTTCTATACATTTTTCCAGTCTTTCTAAAAACTTGTCAGTGGTCTTTTTGTCAGATACAGATTTTTACAAAAGCATAATAGTGTTTATTTTGGTTTCTGTTCTGTTTCTAAAAGTTCCTAAAATTGCTTTTATGGTGATGGTTTGGGTTTTTTTTAGGCATTACTGAATTCTGTTATATTATGTTCAGGAGTATTACTTTTAATTTGGTTTCAAAGTAAGGCGTAGAAATGTGTGTCAGATATCACAATTATTCTGTTACAGAAGCTATGCTGCTAGGCAGAGCAAAGCTGTCTTCAGAATATCTGTGACCAGCTTACAAATTTTATTCTCCTTAACAGGGTATTAGTTGGAACTTCAACAAATTATTAAATTGCACTAAGAGTATGTGAGATAAGGGCTGCCACCTAATTCTGCAAGTGGCACCTGATACTAAATTCAGCTGGCTTCTGGAGTTACCTCTTCTGTTTGCCTCAGCTTTACAGGGCTGAAAATACATTTTTCAGAAGGCATTTTCTGGTTGAATCTTAGGGAAGATAAAAGCAGTTTCCCTCAGTCCGGTCAGAGACTTTAAGTTCCAAAGCCAAACAGCATTTGAGGTGTGTCTTTGTGGTTTCTGTTTGGTTTTGGTTGCTTCTAGACTTATTTCCAGTGAAGGCTTTGACTTCTGTATAGCTCTGTACTCAGTGGGCTGGTGGCTTTGGATCCCAGCACAAATTTTCTGGTAATAGGTGACAGCTTCAGGGATCAGGTCCATAAGCTCTTTCATTAGGTTTAGCCTTCACTTTCAGTTACTGTCCAAATTGACCCCAAAAATGTGTAGATTCAACTCAGTTGCCCACAGACTTGAGATGTGTTAGTAAAATTTTGTCTCGGTGCCTACTATGATGAAACAGCTTTCCAGCAGGCTCTCTTATAACTTAATGAGTTCTTGTTCTTGCTGTTTACTGATACAATTTTGCATTTTTATTTTTATTATTTCGTAGTTCATGAACAGCTAAAGCAGTTCACCAGGGCCTTTGTATCAGATTGGCAGTTTTTAAGTTCAGTAACTTTCCAGAGAGCTAGATACTTTGTATACTTAGAAAAGGGAGCTCTTTCTAGTTCCCCGAGATGAACAACTAATTCTTAATCATTAAAGGTTGTGATATCCTTGAAAGTTCATGCATTTGCCTTATTATAGGATTCAGTATTGCTAATAATTAATGTTGACCTAATATTTTTGCTCTACAGAGCAAAAAATAATCATTTTGAGAGAGGGACATTTGGGTTTTTGAGGTTTGTGGGTATCTTGTTGGAGGCACAGATTTTAAGAACAGTAGGAAATGGGCTACTGACTGTAATGCATGGGAATTAAGTATTGAAGCTGAGATTTGTTCCCCCTCAAAAAATACATATATTCATGTACACACACAAATAAGTTCTAGACTGTTGCTAGACTTTTATAGGTAGAGTTCAAACAGTGATGAAAGTGCTCTGTGCTAGGCCAGGGAAACAAAGTTATACTGGCAGTCTTCCTATTTAGCTTCCATTTTTTTTATTACTGGTTGAAAGAGAATTTCAAAGTTAATGATGATTTTGCTGTATGTTAAGTGTTTTTCTTTGTTGTCTTTAAGGGGTTAGAGTGTTTATTGAGAAGAAGGCACAGCTGACGCTTCTAGGAACTGAAATGGACTATGTAGAAGACAAACTGTCCAGTGAATTTGTCTTCAATAATCCAAACATCAAAGGAACATGTGGCTGTGGAGAAAGCTTCAACATTTGAAACCTCAGGACTACTTCTTTGACTTTGAACACACCAAAATGCTTACTATTACGGCTTTTGGAAGCAAATGCATTTTCTTCAGGTTCGTAGGCTGCATAAGGTGTGGATATGATTAAGAAAAATAAAGTTAAATCATTTTGAAAATGTAAATTGTGTGTTAAATTCCACCACTGATGTAGTTATGCTATAATTTGTGGTGAGTTGGGATCCAAAAGGTAAGAACAGTAAGCGCTGTAGTAACGTCTCTGTACTTCTACATGCCAAGGAAATAAAATCTCACTGTTCTTTTCCTTTGTCATTTTCTTTGTCCACTCTACTTAGACTTCCCCATCCAAAATCTCTTTGAAAGAATACATTGCCTATGTGTTCTGCTTTCATCTGGGGGGAAAAAAATACCCAACCATTTTTATGTGTTTATTTATAAAGATTTGTATACACAGGGGCACAGTCCTCAGCTTCAGCATTCACTATGATTATGTAGATGCTTGCTTTGTTTTTGTAGTTTTCTGATGCTTTCATCTTTTTAAGTGTGGGTTTTCTGGTGGTTTATTTTCCCATAAATCCAGGGAAGTCCAAAAAGAAGTTCATGTATTAATATAGCTGTAAGCTACCATAGCACTGCTTGTGGAAGTACTTCAGAATGGGCTAGCCCAATTTTAATTCTGTTCCATTTCTTGTTGAAGGCACAGTCTCTGCTATGCTTAGAAAGTAATTGTCAAAAATGTGAAATATATTCAGGCACTGGAGTACTAAAGAAGGGTACACACAGGGCTTGTTTCTCACATTTCTGTCATTTGCCTTTCTTGGCTTAAATTGTAAAGTTGGTAAAACTGCCTCCAGATTCTGATCCCCCATGTTCACAGAATATGCTGTCTGTGCACCAGAAGCTGTGAACGCTGTTTTTGAGAGAGAAATCTCACACTTCTCATTACTTCTTTTGTAGTCACCTCTGCGACTAATTTTGTTACAGCTTCAACTCTGTTTTGTACCTGTACGTACCAGGGTTTTTCACCAAAGCTTATGGTAACTTAACAATTTACTTCTGTCTTGAAGTTAACTTGGTAACAGGAGAAAAAGCTTGTGTAATTTCAAAAGCCCTAGTATTTCATAATTGTTTTAAATAAATCTAGACAGTAATTAAAATACTATGTTTATAGGAGGCATTTTTTTCTTTGGAATTTAAACTTGCTTGCTCTTAATCAGAATTTTGTTTTTGTAAAGCAGTGTTTTTCAAGCTTATAAATTTTTCAGCCCTTCTTCACTGGTACTTAGGCAGCAGGGTAAACGCCTTCCCAAAAGCTGGTATGAGAGAAGTAGTGTCCCATCCTTTCATCTCTGTGTTTCCCCAATTGTCCAAAGATGACATTGTGCAGCTAACCTGCTTACTTATGCAGAAGAGAAGATAATGTGTCTGCCTGGGCAACTGATCAGAACATCTGGTGAAAAGGGTACAAATAAAAAGCAGGGGACAACAGGGACAGGGATCTTGCAGTCAAAGACAAGAAGGTGTTGAGATGGGGGTGAACTGAGCATTTAGGTGGCACGTTGAAAATCCAGATGTTACATTGATCTGGACAGTTGTTGCACCCACATGCCTGTCAACTTTGGAATAGTAATGTGCAGAAGAGGCAGGATTCCAGCTACATTTTTATTCTTCCCTCTACACCTTTTTCCAAGTGTAGAGGGAAGAATAAAAATGAAATAACAATTCTTGATCTGTTTTACATAGTACACAGAAACAGAAAGTCAGAATTTCCCCACCTATAGTTAAATACTTGAATTTTGGTCGTATACTGTATCACCTTTTGATGTAAAAACACTATTTCCTTCAACAGTCAACTGTTTTACACAGTTACTTTATACAGTAATTCAGGAATTACTGGTAATACACCGGCTAGGTGTATTTATAGTCTTTCAGTCTTGCCAAACAAAAAAATGCAGTTAATGTGATAGAGCTGCATTAACATGTAAAACTCCAAGCTAAGGGGATTTCTTCAGACTGCGTTTCTCTGCTTGCTAGGGGATAAGACTTTGAATGTGGTAGCACTGGTGATTGCCAAGAGTGCTAGTAGTTACGCATTTAACTTGTTTTGGGGTGGGGAGATTGGTTTGGTGGTTCTGTTGGTTTTTTGTAGGCCTGTGGCACATATAGCAATCCTTTTCACGTGTTTTGTGTATATGCCTTGGATGAAAGTTTGCGCTTTCATGCTCCAGTGACATAATCCTCTAAATTGTTACTTTACTAAAACACCTAACGCACAATGTGTTAAATTTCTGTTAAAGTGCTATTTGCAGTTCCATAGGAACATGGTTTTGTTGATTGGTCCATTATAATTTTGTGCAATACTGTATGTAGAGTTCTCAGTTATAATAATAAATATTGCCTGTTGGTAAACATGGAATATTCCTACCTTGAATGATTCTGTTTACAGTAATAAACAAGCACTGGGGGGAGAGAATAGGTTTGTATGCTGGGATTACAAAGTAGATTCAATATTACTGTTACCTGAGTTAATATTTCTAGAAATAGAAGACATTTCCAAATATTAACAGCATTGGAATAGCATAGAAACATATGGCAAAAAAATTAATGAACTATGTACAGAAAGGTATTTATGCATACCGGCAGCATGGGCTGTTCTATTAAACTTCGTGACATGCTGTTCTCAGGGTAAAAATGCTAACAGGCAGGATGCTTATTCTGAAGGCTTCTACACACCAAAAGTCATTATGTTATGTTTTAATGCAGGGAAATGATTTTGATCAAAGTAACTTGACATAAAAGGTTTCTAATTGGCTATGCAATTTGAGGGTGAGAGTCAAAGGACATTCCTGGCTGTTCCACCTCAGTGCTGTATAATGGCACTAATATGCCATATTGTATTGTTTATGACACATTTTGGATTTTCTCTTAGGTACAGTCTTTTCACCTCTAAAGCTAAGTTTCCTTTTCCTGCTGTGTGAAGATTCTGAACAATAGGGGGTGAAGTAAAAAATTTTGAAAAAATGCTAGAGATTGTTGATACAGTTGTATATTCATGATGCTGGAGAGAGAGAACCAAATCCTTCATACAGTCAGGAGTCTGGAAAGGCAACAGGTACCTTTCTGTTTGCGTTCTTACAGAACTATTAAAAAAAAAAAAAAAAAAACCAAAACAACACTTGCTTGCACCAGCAAGTCAGTGTTCCTGATCCACCCCTTCTTATAGCTCTCTTTGAATGGCTCAAGAAGAACACCCTGTTTAGGAAAACACTGAACAGTTCAATATGCAAGTCATCCTGACAACAGGTGATGGGGAAAAAATGAATTTGAACTCCAAAATAAAAAATAAGATGCAGGTAATGGGATTGTGAAATTTAATGTTAAGGAACTTTTTTGTATATTTTTTAGTTAAATCCTATCTGCCATAGGTTGCTTCTATTGTTCGGGATTTTTATTGTAATTATTATTGTCCCCATTTATTTAAATCAGCACCTTCACTAGTGGAAAAATTCTCCAACTATACCACTATTGTGCTTACACTGACTGCCTGGCCATTTATTAGATAAACTTTTTATGATGCTAAAATTTTGCGATCTCTTCTGACAGAAAAATTCCATAGTTGTCTGATGAGTGTGCACCTCTGTGTTCATCCCAAAAGAACACTCAAAAGAGTATCTGAAAAAATTAGTTTTTGTCATGACCAGTACAACTTTCTGTCTATAAAGTTGTCTGCCAGACAGTGAGCAGTTTGGTCCGCTTTGTTCTTTACTGCCACTTTTAACATATATGAGATATGCTGCCTTAACATGAGAAAAAATGCAACCACTTAGCACAATTCCATATGTATTTGGGTTTGAGCAGCTTCTGAACAGCAATTTTTGCATGCAATATCTGTTATTTTTCTTAAAGACAGATACAATAAGGGAAGATTAACTGCTGAATTTAACCAAGGTCTTCGCCCTCCTCTTTTACGGTCCCTTTCAGTGGGCTGTTTCTGAGCTTGTGCGTGGTTCTTCTAGCAGTGGTGCTCCCTAAGCTCCTAACATGGTGGCACCCAGGGGTCCCAAACCATGTCTGCCTAGGGACAGGGTCCTAACCCCTGCTTCTCTTCATAGACGCATGGAATCATGGAATTTTCAGAGTTGGAAGGGACCTCTAGAGATCATCTAGTCCAACTCCCCTGCTAAAGCAGGATTGCCTAGAGTACATTACTCAGGACTGCATCCAGGTGGGTCTTGAAAATCTTCAGAGAGACCCAAAACATTAGTTCATGGAATCATAGAATGGTTTCGGTTGGAAAGGACCTTAAAGATCATCTAGTTCCAAC
>NW_009648536.1:2772136-2776176 GCF_000708025.1 Charadrius vociferus
TGGCCGCAGGCACCCCTGCCGCTAGACCACATTGCTCAAAGCCCCATCCAGCCTGGCCTTAAACACCTCCAGGGATGGGGCATCCACAACTTCTCTGGGCAACCTGTTACAGTGTGTCGCCACCCACACAGTGAAAAATTTCTTCCTAATATCTAATCTAAATCTACCTTCTTCCAGTTTGAAGCCATTCCACCTCATCCTATCACTACATGCCCTTGCAAAAAGTCCTTCACCATCTCTCCTTTAGGCCCCCTTTAGGTACTGGAAGGCCGCAATAAGGTCTCCCTGGAGCCTTCTCTTCTCCAGGCTGAACAATCTCTCAGCCTGTCCTCATAGGAGAGGTGTTCCACCCCTCTGATTACCTTTGTAGCCCTCCTCT
Source organism: Charadrius vociferus (assembly GCF_000708025.1). Classification (NCBI taxonomy): domain Eukaryota; kingdom Metazoa; phylum Chordata; class Aves; order Charadriiformes; family Charadriidae; genus Charadrius; species Charadrius vociferus. Next base: position 2,772,516 of record NW_009648536.1, read on the forward strand.
GGGCATGCTCCAACAGGTCCGTGTCCTTATGTTGGTGGCTCCAGAGCTTGACAAAGTACTCCAGGTGGAGTCTCACGAGAGTGGAGTAGAGGGGCAGAAGCACCTCCCTTGACCTGCTGGCCATGCTTTGTTTGATGCAGCCCAGGATTCGATTGGCTTTCTGGGCTGCGAGCACACGTTGCTGGCTCATGTTGAGCTTCTCGTCAATCAGCACCTCCAGGTCCTTTTCAGGGCTGCTCTCAATCCATTCTCTGCCCAGCCTGCATTTTGTGCTTGGGATTTCCCCGACCCACATGTAGAACCTTGCACTTGGCCTTCTTGACCTTCATGAGATTGGCATGGGCCCACCTCTCCAGGTCCATCTGGATGGCATCCCGCCGGAATCTCAGTTTCTGAGTTCAGATACCTACTGCCACTGGGTGGCAGCAAGTTACCAGTCCACGAGTTCCAAAACACGAATCGACGTGTTCGGAGTTTCCTATCTCATTTCCTTAACACCGGAGTCCATTTGCCTATACTGGTGAAAACTGTTCCGCTCTGCTGATAGTCCTTCTTGTATTCTGTTCTGTGCTTTTTAAGTGTTACCAAAGGATGGCAGGTGACTGCAGAAATGCAAAATGCCAAATTGCTTCCGAGCTCCTGATCCAAAGAGAAGCAGAGAGAGAGCATAGCTTTCTGGCCAGCTCTGGCTATTGAAGCATTGGGTTTTTTCACCTCCCCTTACTAGTAGTGTGCTAATGATGTACCTCATTAATGTGTCCAGCTCCAAATTATTGCAGATTTGTTTCTGATGGTTAGCTTTAACCTCTAGGGTAACAGAAGTTCCTTGTTGAGATTGCACAGTCCAGCGGGACAAAGAATCTCATGAAAAAGTACAGTCTCCATTCACAACAGAAATACTCTCATCCCCTTGCTTATCTGGGTTTTTTACTGAACACATAATGATTTTATTGCACATGATATTAATGAAAAATTCCTTCTGTAGTTTACTGAAGCTAAGTCCAGACAGTAGGAATAAGTTCCCCTTACTAGCTAATGAAATGAGACAGCCTCCAAAAATTTGAAATAACCTGACTAGCAGAATTCATTTCAAACAGAGGATTTTCACCCAGCCACTTCCTTTTCAACCACATGTTTTAATCTTTAATTTGTTCACAGTGAGTCACTTATGTAGACCTTTCATTCCTAATCACAGTAGTCCTTCTGATTAAATACTAGTTGTATGGAGTATGGCAAAACTGTGTTCAAATTAGATTGTTCTGCTGTTAATTATATTATTTCCTTCCTTGTGCTTGTTTCACATGAGAAGCTTAAATGTAAGCAAGTATTCAAACAGGGAGAAAAGGCAAGGTGCTAATGAACATAATATTGTGGGATCTGATGAAGCATAGGTGGAAGGAAATGGGAACCAGTTCATCCTAGCAAGCTTCATTTTCAGAAGAGATTTGCAGAGTGCGGTCCTCTCATTTGCAAATGAGAGCTTGCTGAAGTTTAAAGTCAATGTTTATTTCTAGTGAATATCTAATGAATACACCCCCAAAATAAACAAATAGAAAAATCAATACTTGGGTATAAAAAGTGATAATGTAAAACTGCCATCTGGAAACTTTGTTGAGAAAAGAAATCATAATTGCTTCTCCTTGAGATACATCTTCTGAATTTCTGCCTTTACTATTTGAGTTACGAACCGAGATTCAACCAAACAAACATTGGCAAATCTTGATGAAGTAGTTTTAGGAAGTTCCTGTGTACTTGTCCCCTCTCCTTGAGGCTGCCACTCCTATGGCAGATTTGTGAAACAAGCACCTGAGCCTCAACTGTTGAAGGTGAGTTTATATTAATGTTTTGCACTGTGCACTTAGTTGTTCCAAGAAAGGAACCTGTTTACTCTTGCTGAAATGTGGGAAAACCCCAGCCAAGTGACAAATAGTTATATAGTGAGTGTAGTTTACTTAAACTGCCCTACCAAGAAGAACTAGAGATTATCTGCCCACATCTTAGGGAGCCTGAAATACCAGCTGCAAGAATATTGTAAGTTTCCTCCCACAATACTCTCTTCATGAAGAACCTACAGTTTCTACAAACAATTTACAGAATCACAGAATGGTCAGGGTTGGAAGGGACCTCTGGAGATCATCTAGTCCAACCCCCCCGCCAGAGCAGGCTCACCTACAGCAGGTTGCACAGGATGGCGTCCAGGCGGGTTTGGAATTTCGCCAGCGTGGGAGACTCCACAACATCTCTGGGCAGCCTGTTCCAGTGCTCTGCCACCATCAAAGTAAAGAAGTTCCTCCTCGTGTTCAGATGGAACTTCCTATGTTCAAGTTTGTGCCCATTACCTCTTGTCCTGTCACTGGGCATCACTGAAAAAAGACTGTTCCCATCTACGTGGCACTCTCCTTTTAAGTACTTATAAGACCGCCTCGGTCTTTTTTCTAGACTGAAAAGACCCAAGTGCCTCAGCCTTTCCTCATAAGAAAGATGCTCCAATCCCCTAATCATCTTCATAGCCCTTTGCTGGACCCTCTCCAGCAGTTCCCTGTCCTTCTTGAACTAGGGAGCCCAGAACTAGACACAGTACTCCAGATGTGGCCTCACCAGGGCAGAGTAGAGGAGGAGGATGACCTCCCTCGACCTGCTGGCCACATTCTTCTTGTTGTACCCCAGGATGCCATTGGCATGATACTCCAGATGCGGCCTCACCAGGGGGTTTAGAACACTAAAATGCTCTTGCAACCCTTAAACCCAAAGCTTGTTAAACATGTAACGTAGATCCTTGCCATTCCCATTTGACGGGCATGGCCCACTGCAGAACTGTGAAAGAGTTTAAAAAGACTCAGAAAAATGGTTTTGACCTCCAGGTTTGGCTACTTTCAAAGAAGACTATTCATGTTAGATCTACGCGTTTGCCATCCTGCACTTTGCTGAAATTTGTGCTGCCAGGGCTGTACTTAAACTGGTTAAACCAGCCCTGCATTATAATTAGGGCCATATGTTGCAATAAAGAGGCTTCTGCACGCGCACACTTCTGAAAATGGAAGCCTTCGTTTATTATGAGTTGGAAAAATATTTCCTGGAAAACAGCACTGTGGTGGGAACGTGCCAGCACTGAGTTTTGCACAGGGGGATTCTTTGGTGCGCTGCAAAGGCTGTGGCTTCGTTTCTGCTCTGCTTGATACCTCTGGCCCTGCCAGCTTGAGAAGCTGCCCTCCTAGTCACATGCTGTTTAAAGCAAGTCCGCCACAGAGCATGGTACTTTTAATTCAAGAAAGTGGCCTTTCAGGCAGGAGGTGAGAGGAGTGTGAAAATAGGCAGAAAACCAGGATTTTTTCACCCAAGGCAAAATATTTAATAAAATATTTAGCCAAATAAATGCAAAATTTCTGTTGAAATCGTGAAGCATTGTGTCTGTCCTCCTGCCAACCTGAGCTGCCATTTACTGATGCTCATTTTCACGGACCAGAGACCCCAAGAGTTACCCCCAGCCTTGCTCTCCAGCTGTACCCACTACACCGGAGCTACGGACTGCAAACCTGGGGTTTCCCTTCCCCCTTGGGTGCGAGGGAAGGACGAAGACTCCCCCTTCCCTCCGGCTGGGGAGCCAAGCAAAAAAAAGGCGGCATGGGGCAGCCAAGGCCCTGCCGCTGGCGGCCACGGTGCC
>NW_009648536.1:2776203-2790093 GCF_000708025.1 Charadrius vociferus
CTCTGGCACTCCCTGAACACAACGTCCTGACCCGCCATTGGCTAACTCAAGCTCTGTCCCCGCCCCACCTGCCAAGCACACCAATCGTATTCTCCCTGCTTAGTGGCCCCGCCCCCACAATGAGGCTGCTGAGGGCAGGGAGGCGGCCATGGCCATTCCCTGCAGCAGCTCCCTCACAGGCCGCGGGGGGAGGAGCTAGCCTGTGTTTCATGTGGCCCTCGTTTTCCTAATGAGCTTCATCTCACCAGGAGCGTGGTGGTCTGCGCATGGCAGGGCTTAGCAGGAGCAGGGCCCACAGCAAGTGGGGCGGGCCCAGGTTGTCACCAGGATGACACCCCCCCACCACCCCCCTTCCTCCTTGGGGGTCTCCTCTGCTCCTATCTGCCTTCCTGCGGTGCGCAAGATGAATTTTGGGGAGAGCATCGCAACAGTGGGAAGGCCACTAGGGAAAGCCACAAAGTGAGCTGTGAAGGCACCAGTGTGCCTTGGGAAAATGTAAGAAAAGGAGAGAAAAATGCCCATCTACTAGGATGCGTAGGCAGCAAGCAAGCAGGGGATTTGTCTATGGCAGGAGAAGGGAAACCAGGGGAAAAAAGAATGACACTGAGTAAGGAAAATAGTATTTTAGGATGAACTTGTTGCTGAAATCTCTTGGTCTGGGAATCGTCTCACAAGGAAAGTAAGAAATCCTGACATCTTTGAGAAGATTTTGAACTCCGGTGGGGAAAGTAGTGTGATGCATAATACAGAATAACAATGCACCATGGTTAGCTCACCGGACACTGGAGAGTAAGGGATTGACTCCCCCTTGGGCATTCGGATTTTTCCTGTTCATCTTTTCTCCTTTTAGTCCTGTTTGTCTGTCATTTTCACGTCTTTTGATTACTAATTAAAATTGCTTTTGTTTTTTCAGCACAGTGAAGCTACAATGGATCAAAACAGGAATGATACACTGCCAGAAAATATGGAGCAGGAGAAACAGTCATTCTCTCTTGGTTTGAAAGTGAGTATTGTAACAGTGTAAAAACAGTTTGTAGGCTTTCTGTGTCATCTGCTTTCCATTATCCTCATTTTTTTATAGACTGATTGGCTAGGTACCTCCACAGTAGCAAATTTTTATTTGTTCAAAATCCTCTTTGGTACATATAGTGGAACTGTCAGAGTGCAAAGATATTCTAGGCTAAAATTCGCAAATACATTTGTACTGAATTTTTGTAGTGAAAATGGAATTGATACTAGAATTTATAGCTGTTTAATATTTGTAGTTTAGTATTTATCAGCATAGAATTTCAGTTACTATCATTTGCCCCTATTCTGAAAAAAGTAAGTATTTGTCTTATCTTCATGGCATAAATTGAAAGATAATTTTGTGGTGCCATATGTGTCAGTACTCTTGGTTAGAAGATCAGTAAGAGGCAGGTATCTTGATTCTACTTTGCTCCTTGGATTGTGTCCTTAAATAGTCATTTATCTTAATGAAAACAGCTCACTTGGGTGCTTTCATAAACTTTTGAGTCCTCTGAATGAATGAAAGAGCCTTTGCAAGCTCAACAATAGGCATTCAGCCTGAACTAGTTTCTAGTCTAAGCAATGCTGCTTACATCTATACAGAAATGGTCAGTTTCTCATGAGTTTTCAGTAAAACAAAATGACTTTTAATGCATAATATTTGGATCCAGTACTTAATAGTATAGGACAGCAAACAAATAGCACATCCTTCTCATGGTTTGGTGCATTGTCTTTGCAACTTCCTAGTAAGAGATTTGCTGGCACTGGGTGCTGGACATAAGCTAAGCAGAGGTATACACATCATTACAGCTTCCTTAGGTTCACTTTCTCCCTCCTAGTGATCTGTTTTATACATGTATCCTTACACATTGTTCCAGACAAATTACATTTTTAAACTAGCTCGGACAATTTTATTAATCAAGGCATGATCTGGAAAATCACAGATTTATTTTCATGGAGCAGTTGACATCTACAGTCTGTTACAAACATTATAAAAGATATGCATAATGTTACAAATCAATCCAAAGGGAATGTATCCTGTCATTATTGTGGAGTGCTTGGAACATGGGTCATCCTCTGTCATGGTTTAACCCCAGCCGGCCGCTAGGACCATGCAGGTGCTTGCTCACTCCTCCCAGTTGCGATGGGGGAGGCAATTGGAAGAGTGAAAGTGAGAAAAAAAATTGTGGGTTGAGGTAAAAACAGTTTCATAGGTAGAGCAAAAGCTGCGCACGCAAGCAAAGTGAAACAAGGAATTCATTCACTACTTCCCATCAGCAGGCAGGTGTTCAGCCATCTCCAGGAAAGCAGGGCTCCATCACATGAAATGGTTACTTGGGAAGACAAACACCATCATTCCACATGTCCCCCCAACTTCCTTATTCTTCTGCTTTCTTCAGCTTTATATACCAAGCATGATCTCACATGGTATGGGATATCCCCTTGGTCAGTTGGGTTCAGCTGTCCTGGCTGTGTCCCCTCCCAACTTTTTGTGCCCTCCCAGCCTATTCACCAGCAGGGCAGTGTGAGGAGCAGAAAAGGCCTTGACTGCTTAGCAACTACCAAAAACATCAGGGTCTATCAACATCACTTTCATCCCAGATCCAAAACTTAGTGCTATACCAGCTTCTAGTAAGAAAGTTACTTCTATCCCAACTAAAACCATGACATTCTCTCTTATATGATCATCTTGCTTTCATCTTCATACCTAGCCCGTGATTACTTTTTATACTATGTTTAGATTGTAGGATTTTCGTGGCAACGATGATTTGTTTGTATTGTACGACGATCAATGGCTACCAAACTGTGACTCGTATCAAAACTTCTAGTCTTCAAAAAATTAAAGTAATAATAGTAATACTAATAAAAGAGAACTTTGTAGTCAGTCATAGGATTTATTTTTACAGCACGCATCTCTGTCTTCTATACTATACAGGCAGCAGTAAGACCTAACAATTGGGATGCTGCAGCATGTAACAAACACCACTTTCTTTCTAATGAGTCTATTATTAGTAGTTGTTCACAAATAGATGTTGAAAAGGAAAATGCTGAAGCACCAAGAACAGCAATGAGAATCCCACACAGTTTCATATCTGAAGATGTCAAACAGCTGTCTGAATCAAAGTCAAAAATATCTGTTGCTGGAGGGTACAAAAAAGCTATGTTTGTGACCCACTGCAAAAAACTTATACTCCTTTGTGTGTTTTTGATCAAAAATTGCCTTCCTATGCCAGTTTCTTTGATCTAAGATAAATGTTTCAGTGTGGAGATATTATGCAAGACACAACATTTCAGGAAAGAACAGAAGTCTCCAGACGACATTTGAGACTTCCTCCATTTCTACATTACTCACTTCTGATAGTGAGCAGAGACAATTATTTATGGATATCTGAGTAGCACAAATGGGATTAGCCAGGAACAACAGAACAAAAATTAAAAGAAGGAAAATAATTGAGCCTGAATTTCAAGAGAAAGTTCCTGAATATAAGAACTCAGATATTACACTCTGAAATAATTTCTAAATAATAGAAGCATGAATATCTGGGACATGGAAAAATATGTTTGTCAAAGCAAAGGTAGGCAAAAAATCTGCTACATTTATTTACACCAAACATTTCTTTTTCCACCAAAGCCTGCAAGAAATATCAAGAACAAATACAAAATCATGACAAGCATTTGGGAACTCTTTCAGATCCGTGTGCACCGAGGTAGTGAATTCTTACAAGCTTGTTAGTTGCTCCTGACATTGAATTCAGTGGGAAACTTGGCTTGGATTTCGGTGTGAGTTGGATTCATGTAAACAATTTTCTCCTCACTTGAGCAGATTCTCAAATGAATGGGACTTTGTTTTTTTAACTGTACATTTGCTCTGAAGAGTATTAACAAGCTTTTTTATGGTATAGCTAATGGCTTGCATACACTGTGACCATTCTGTGTGAAGAGGTTACCACACGATAGTGTCTTTGATCCCACTTGAACAACAAAGGGGAGAATCTGTGCCAAAGCAACACTTTCCATATTTCTCCCCTCCTCCCCATCTTCATGACTTCAAAGTACTTTAGGGCTTCCTATCAATTTTTCGTGTAATACTATCTCTGTGTGTTTGTGTGTGTGCGTGCATGCGTGTCTAAGAAAAACACCAGTTAATGGCTCTGAGTGGCCCTCCTGCATAACTTGGGAAAAATTAAACCAATTTTTATATCTTCTGGATTCTCAGATATAACCTCAAATGTCCAAGGAACAATTTTGTGGAGGCTGTATGTTTTCCACCTTTACAACACTTTTGGGTAGGTGAGTCTGCACCTGAAGACTGCCACAGCATCCACTTCCTTACGTCCCTCAAGAAGCTGACAACTGTTTAGCCAGCTAGTTTCAATTGGTTCCACACTGTCTCTGTCAAGATGTTCCTCAGAGGCCAACAGCAACAAAATCCATGCCTAGATGACTAGGGAGGCTTTAGCATGGGGACAGAATGAAACAAGCTGAAATGAGATTTGTTTTGCTTCAAATAGCAGATGCAATATAGGCAGCATCAGTACAAACCTTTCTTCTCTGATCTGCCAACAACCCACATTTGTGAGAGTGTACAGCTGTTAAGTGTTGACGTCTAGTCACTTTTTGGCATACTGACCGAGACTGGCAATATGAGTGCCCAACAGTGATGATGACGTGAATTGTTTTTCCTCTTGACTTTGTAATCAGTAAAAAATCTCTCTAGTCCTCTCAGTGGGAGCAGGTCTAGGCCTATTTTTTTTTTCTAAAAAAACCACAACAACAAGCAATGTAGGTGTTTATCAGTGTGGATACCTCTCTGCAACAGCTGAGTGCTGAACATCAGTTTAAATTATAGCATGCAGAGGTCTGTGTTCTGCCTTGTTACAGTGTACTCCCACTTATTTTAGAGAAAAAAAGTTATATTGCATATGTGTTAACATAATGCATACTTTTTGCCAGTGTCAGAAATACCTCATGTGATTTTCCATAATCTGAGGGGACTACAATGGAAATTGTATAAAGGCACTGTGAAGAGGAAACAGCCATTCTAAAATTTTTTGAGAAGCAAATTACAGACCTTTCAAGGTACTAGAGGGAACAGCTCAGAAGGCACAATATATCCTCCCTTTGATTTTTAAGGATTCGATAATTTTCTGTTTATCCCGCATATCCTTTTCTGTGTCATGAATCTAAATGGGAATGACTGCAGTTCAGCAGAGAAAGCAAATAAAACTGTAAGTGTTGTACGCAATTAAAAAGTTATCATTATTTTTAATTATTCTTCAGACTGTAGTAGTAGCCTGAAATTGAGCCTAGAACATGACCTCATCACGCTGTACAAACACAGCAGAACAGAATGACTCTTTCTCCCAAATGTTTTACTGTTCCTCAGATGTGGAGCAGCTGGAGGGAAACATAAGCCTTCAAACAAAAAATGTACATGTATTTCTTTGTCTCTGCAGGAACATAGTAAGTTGCTGTTTATATAACAAGTAGTACCTCTGTGTCTGTTCAATGTAATTCCCATTCTAGAGAGTTTGGCCCAATTAACTGCTGTCTAAGATATCCCTAGGTCAGATGTGATCCTAAGAGTAGGCATGTTCTAGGTTAATAAGCCCACTTACCTGACCAGGTTGTGCCCTGCTCAGACTAAGGAACTCAAGTCTGTCCTTCCTCCTCTCTCATCCTCTCTCACCTTATTTTTGCATATCCATCTCACTATATATATTTCTCAGTTTCCTTCTACCCTCTTTCCAAATAATACCTTGGGTATTTTTAACCACCTTTTCTCTCAGACTTTACTCTTGTCAGTCATGAAGCAGTCTTTGCTTCCAAAAGCCCAGGGAAGAGCCCCTCTTCCATTTTGCTTTGTTTCAGGGATAAAGTTCTCAGTTGTGTTCTTTCCTCCTCTTCCATTCTCCGTTGACCCATCAGACTCTTCTGCTTTATGACAGGATTCCCTCAGTCCTGATTATGAAAGAGATTTCTCTGCCAGACTTACAACCCTGTCTCCAAGTGTTAGCAACATCTTTGGCTTGCCTGGTTGTCATTGCTAATCACTTAGTCCAGTGGTGTTGCCTCGCTGAAAAGACTCCCTTCTTTCCAGGTGCCCAGAACAGCTACAACCATTCTCTTCAAGCTACTCAGAGGTCTGCACTGCTGGTATCTGCCTGGTAACTGTGCTCTTTTTCTGTCTTCACCATGCAAATAAGCTATTCCCTGGAGGCATGCGTGACTCTTAAACACAGCAGATGAAAACAGTCATTTCTTCAAGGATGAGATACCAAGCATGGGTGCAGTCCTGCTGCACCAGATGGTGTTTATGAAGATACCTGAGGAAAAAGTGCCAAAGCTGCCTTAGCTACCCACCACTAGTCATTCCCTCAGAAATCCCACTGAGTGAGAGCTATGTAAGAATTTCAGATTTACTCTAAAGCTGTAAAGTATTCTTCTCAGATGCATAAGGGGTGTGGGAAAGAGCTGAGTGAAAACCTCAGCTGGGTTCTACTTTGCTCAGCTTTAATTGTATTCTCACCCAGAAGCTGGCAGCTAGGTGGTGAAAGACTACTTTATGTTTTTTTGTTGGTTTGTTTTTTTTTTTTAAATTATCTGATCTGAAACCCATCAAAGTTAATGAAAAGCCCAAGGCTTCAGTGAACTTTGGATTAGGACCATAAAGCGTGAAATGGATTTCTTCTGACACAAGAAAGATAACTATTAAGTGAGTATCTTGGCTATTTTCTGATAATAGTTGTCCCCACTTTAGAATTTTAGTTTGAAAGGACATGTAGCTTGATTCCCCAGACATGAACTGCTGGGAGAAAGCACTGCCTCTGAAGAACAGTGTGCAAATGGGTTCCAGCTGAAGGAGGATAATATAAACTTGCTGTAGAACTGATTCCTTCAAAAAAAACCCAGGAGGTGTTTTAATGCTGCCCAAAGGCCTTAGCTCCTGGAGACTCTTGCATCTCAGCCTGATGGTGGTGTCACACTGGAGACTCACCTTCCTTCGCAAATTGATCTACAGAATGATAAACCAGACTCTATACGTATGATTCCTTCTGCACATAGAAACACAATTAAAATGTGAATCTTACCTCTATTTAGATGGATTCATACTGCTGGAGTAGAATATGTAACACAAATTAAAGCTTGTGTAGGTCTTAGAACAGGTGCGTACAGACCAAAAGGCAACTAGTGCTTGTGTTTCAGTTGTAGCACTATCATAATCATTCACCGTCCGTAATTTGCAAGAAAGACAGATTTTCTAGTATAAAACAAAGATTGCATAATGTCCAGGAGGTCATCTTAGGCTGTCTTTGTTTATGATGCCTAAAATTCACGAGCAAACTAAAACAAGTAAAATTGCTTAAAAGTCTTTGGAGAAGTCCATGGAGAGAAAGCAAATGAGGAGGAATGCACTCTAACCTGTGTTTTGTATCAATGTTTGTATTGATGTAGCAGTTTTTACAGTGAAGATTTAATTACAAATTATTCTAACAAAATTGCTGAAACCGAGTAACTGAAAGCTATGTAGGAGAAATACAGTCTATTTTTCCAAGCTTTCGGTATCTGCTACTCCTTTTGAGGAGTTATTTGAGCTATTAACCCTCATCTGTAGTTACCTTTATTAAAAGATGCGAGAGTCTAACTTTCAGTGATGGTTGTTATGTTATATGTTTAATTCTGAAGTCCTTTATTCCACGCAGGATGCTGAAGCTGGCTCACTGCACTCTGCCTGCACGCTGCAGGGAAAGCCTCGCTGTCTAACATGGGTCTTTGAATTCTGCTATGCAGCAACATGATTAGAAGTTGTATCTTTCAAACTGATCTTAGACCTCTTCCCTCTCTTCCTTTTTTCCCCCCAGTTAGCTCTAGTCAAGTTTTCTTTAGCTGTCTGACATTTCAGGCTTACAAACATGGTGTGGGGTCTCATGCAACAAATAAAATACATAAAAATGTGGGGGTTTTGTCCTTTTAAGGCTGCCTCTGTCTCTGATCTAACACTGTAACAACAGCAGTTTTCTTTGCTCTGTGATCAGTACTGTAACGGCTTGCATATTTAGGATTGGCTGTGTCACAATGGGTTGTTTTTTCTCCCATCTGAAGCACAGCTTCACCATACAATTATATCATAGAGGGAACAGAAGATGAGGCTCCTTTGTGAATTATATGTAAAACATAAAGAACCAGGGGCACTTCTTACATTGGTAAGAAGTGGTCCATCCCCACCAGAACTCTATAATCCTCACTGAAATCTTGCTTTATCATTGTGTAACATGCAGCAGTGGCATGATGCAGCAGAAGTTTTCCTCTTATACAATGGAGTAACTATTTGCCTTGTACAGATTAGCTATAATATATATAACATATAATAAGTTACCATATGCAACAATTTGTTCTTAACATGTAATGAGTTTCCACTGTTTGTTAGTTTGTGTGATTGTTTGTTTTTTAAGTAATGCTTGACAGTGGCAGTGTTCTCTTGCATTCACGCACCGGCTTAGAAATCTCAGTGGGGATTTCACTGACTGTTCCCAAGCTCTCAGAAACACATACTTAGTGACACAAGCTGTGAACATGAGCAGGGCAGTGCAAGAGAAAGTTTCAAAAACTCTGATGAGGTGATATTCTTTTTTTTGTTGTTGTTTTCCCAGTATACAAGTAAATATTCCTGTCTTATTAGTTTTAGCTTGTTAAGGTACTTGTTTGGTTTTGTATGATGTTGTAGCTTAACATTTCTGTTATGTTATATACATAGTGCACATACACACGCTGGACAACTACTGACCTCACCAGCTAAAAAGGATTACAGCCACTTTAAGGAGCAAACCCATGCATGGAAACTTAAATACAGAATCTGCTTTCCCAGGGTCACACAGTCAAAGTATTACGGCTGGAAATAATATTCAAGAGCTATTGTCCTCAGACTCTGTTATTATCCCTTGTAAATCATGCACTGCCCCAAAGCAGATATAAATTACACTTCTCTTGAATGCAGAAGGCCCTGCGCATTGCCAGAGTAGCCAGAACTAATGTAGATGACTATCATAACTAACAGTTATAAATTCTATGTAACACAGGTGCAAAGCCCTGTCTGTGGTTTCTTGAGGGACTGCAGAGAATAGAGTAAGAGAATGCAGGTTTTTGAAAAAAATGCTAGAGACTGAAGCATGGCAAGAGTTGGAGATGTGGCACAAATCACAGCAGATATACTGAGATTAACAAAAGAACAGCTGCTCGGCTCTTCTTCCAATTGCTTCACGGAGTTTCCTTCTGTATCAAAAAGGGGGGTGATTACATTTGAATGGAGACACCTCAAGACAACCTGGATCCTCTTTCCCACCTGAAACGGCAATCACTTAGAAAGCAGACATAGGAAAGTATTACTGGTCTGGCTAGGAAATCCCTGCTTTCTTTAATGTTTAGGGGGGGTTTGTAATATTTTTTTTTCTGCTAAGATTGCTTCATTATAAGGGAAGATTTTTTGAAAAGTTCCTTCTCTGTGAGATGGGAGAGTAACATTAGCAAGGCGAGTGGCACACAGATCACACCCAACAGTAGCTCTGCAGACTTGGAGCACTGCTGAGCAGCCACTGCAAAAAAAGTGAGAAAGTGTTTGCACACTCCCTGTGTCCTGGAGTATTCTCGGGCAGGCACAAGTCTGTTGGCAGCAATAGGAATAGAAATAGAAATGTTGGCAGCAATGGTTCTCAGGTCTGTAAGTGCTTGTACTTGCAACTGATCCCAGGCTCTTAAAAATCATGTTCATACAATCAGGGAAGAGAAATGATCAACGCCAATTAGTCCCCACTTACTGCTCCTCAGGCACCAAGAGAGACAATCTGTGCTGAGCTATGCTTCAGTGGGCTGTGACATTCTTGCTTTGAGTATATTATTTCAAATGCATTATTTTTAGAGCCTTCAAGCCTATAAAGGCCTATGGATGTTGGACTAGGGCCAGCTCTGACTGCACTTCTAAAAGTGGTGGCCACAAAGAGCTATTCAGGGTAGTGCAGTGGATGACATGCAGATCTAATGAGCTCTTGGACTATTTTGGGCCAGCTGCGCTTTTTTTTGTGCTGCAGGGCAGCTGGCTCACAAAAGGTGCTTATGTGAAGTTTATTGTTGGACCTAAGGCAGTCCCTGGCTGCGCAAAGGAGTATGAACTGATTTCAGGAGTTAGCCTTAGCATGCTATAAGCAGGCAAAAGGTAGCAGGGCCCCTACATATAGTTGTGTTTCAACTGTTGCACAGCTTCCTCTTCCAAGATACAGCAGCAGCAGGATCACATCCCTGTGCCATGTGTGATATACTCATTACTGCTGCTCCAAATAGTCTTTTGCCCGCTGTTTCCTATACAAATTCAATGACAGGATTAGCACTGCTAGCACTATATTTTTCACCATTGCTTCTGTCTGTATCACTAGTCCCCAGGAAATAACCTAATCTTCTACGGGAAAGATGGAAAATAATACTAAACAATACCTCTTCTCAATGGGAACTGTAGCCACTGGTGAAGAGAAGACGACAGGTGCAGATATGCCTTAATTTCTGTCATGACAAAGAAAGTAGTAGAAGTAGGAGCAACGGACTATCTGTAATAAAGTCCATATCTTTCCAGCTTCCACAACTTTGATCACTGTTTGGAAAACAACAAAGCAATCCAGACAGAGCATGTGGAGGCTCTGATGGGATCTTGTAATGGAAGATATATCTTTCCATAACAGCTCTACCAGTTGCCACTATAGTATCAAGGGAAGAGGTAGGGATGAGACCCAAAAGAGCATGAGGACAAAAAAGAACTTGGAGACAGCCAATTTGCCACAATTTACCCCTAAGTATAGAAAACAAGGCTTTAAATGCAAGGGTTCCAAAATTATATCTCATGGTTCTGATGCAAAATGTAATCTTTTAGAGGCATGGGTCACTTGGCAAGCAAAGTAGCATTGCCGTCCTCTGTGCAGAGCTAGTAGAGATGTTGTGAACTCTTCAAAATCTAGCATCTTCTTTCCTGTCAATATCTCAACTCTTAAGCCAGGAAGTTCTAGAAACAAAATAATAGTCATTCTTATTGTGGTGATGGAATAGGATTCAAGAGCTGGCAAGACTTTTGGGGTTGCTTTTTTTTGCCACCTGATGGTGATAACCCATGCAGATGTAAGCTTTTCACTTTACCCAGAAACAAAGAGTAGAGGAAGCTCCTAGAAGGCCTGATGCACTCTCCCTTGAACACACACTCAGTTTGGAAAGCCTTGTTTCCCAAGAGATACATTGTTCTGGTATCTGGGGAGATTGTGACTATAGAAGCCCAATGCAGTCCCTGCAGCTCTGTAAATCAGGGTCACCAGAAATATAACAAACTATGGTATTTGATTAGGAGGCATGTATTTACTTTTCTATGGGACAGGGAAGATTTCTATGTTTGCAAAAAACAGTCTAGAGGCCAGGGTCTCACTATTGCTTTGGTGAGCAGATGGTATCAGCATAGAATCATAGAATCATTGAATGGTTAGAGTTGGAAGGGACCTTAAAAATCATCTAGTTCCCCCCCCCTGCCATGGGCAGGAACACCTCCCACTAGACCAGGTTGCTCAAAGCCCCATCCAGCCTGGCCTTAAACAATTCCAGGGATGGGGCATCCAGAGCTTCCCTGGGCAACCCGTTTCAGTGTCTCACCACCCTCACTGTAAAGAATTTCTTCCTACTATCTAATCTAAATCTACCCTCTTCCAGTTTAAAACCATTATCTCTCGTCCTATCACTACATGCCCTGATAAAGAATCCCTCCCTATGTTTCCTGTAGGCCCCCTTTAGTTACTGGAAGGCTGCTAAAAGGTTTTCCCGGAGCCTTCTCCTCTGCAGGTTGAACAACCCCAACTCTCTCAGCCTGTCTTCGTAGGAGAGGTGCTCCAGCCCTCTGATCATTTTCGTGTGGCTCTCCTCTTGTCCTGCTCCAACAGGTTCATGTCCTTCTTATGTTGGGGCCTCCAGAGCTGGACGCTGTACTCCAAGTGGGGTCTCATGAGAGCAGAGTAGAGGGGCAGAATCACCTCCCTCGACCTGCTGACCATGCTTCTTTTGATACAGCCCACAATATGGTTGGCCTTCTGGGCTGCAAGCACACATTGCCAGCTCATGCTGAGCTTCTCATCAACCAACATCCCCAAGTCCTTCTCCTCTGGGCTGCGCTCAATCCATTCCCCGCCCAGCCTGTATTTGCACTTGGGATTGCCCCAGCCCACGTGCAGGACCTTGCACTTGGATTTGTTGAACTTCATGAGGTTTGCACGGGGCCACCTCTCAAGACTGTCCAGGTCTCTCTGGATGGCATCCCTTCCCTCCAGCGTGTCGACCACACCACACAGCTTGGTGTTTGTGGCAAACTTGCTGAGGGTGCACTCAATCCTACTGCCCATGTCATCGACAAAGATGCTAAGCAGCACTGGTCCCAGTATTGACCCCTGAGGAAGACCACTCATCACTGGTCACCACTTGGTCATCGAGCTGTTGACCACAACTCTTTGAGTGCGACCGTCCAGCCAATTATTTGTCCACCGGGTGGTCCATCCATCAAATCCATGTATCTCCAATTTAGAGACAAGGATGTCATGCAGGGCAGTGTCAAATGCTTTGCACAAGTCCAGGTACGTGATGTCAGTTGCTCTTCCCTTACGTACCAATTCTTTAATGCTGTTGTAGAAGGCCACCAAATTTGTCAGACATGATTTGCCCTTAGTGAACCCATATTGGCTGCCACTGATCACCTCCTTATTTTCCATGTGCCTTAGCAGAGTTTCCAGGAGGATCTACTCCATGATCTTGCCAGACCCAAATGTGAGACTGACTGGCCTGTAGTTCCCCAGGTCTTCCTTTTTTCCCATTTTAAAAATGGGGATTATGTTTCCCCTTTTCCACTCAGCGGGAACTTCACCAGACTGCCACAACTTCTCAAATATGATGCACAGAGGCTTAGCACCTTCATCCGCGAGTTCCCTCAGGACCTGCAGATGAATCTCATCAGGTCCCATGGACTTGTGCACTTTCAGGTTCTTTAGATGCTCTCAAACCTAGTCTTCTCCTACTGTGGGTGATTCCTCATTCTCCCAGACCCTGCCTGTGCGTTCTGTGACTTGGGCAGTGTGGCTAGAGCACTTGCTGGTTAAGACTGAGGCAAAAAATTCCATGAGAAAGTAGTGGATGAATATCCTGGAAAAAGTTCTTCCACTGCACACTATTCACTTTTTCAACCTTTATGGAGAAGCTATCAGGCGAAAGAGTTTAGCACCAGAGGCTTCTTGACTTTAGATTGAGAATCAAATTTGACAATGCAATAACCAGTTGACTGAAGACTACTGTCTACCATATTGCTGATTTTTGCAAACATCCTAATTTTGTCTCACTTGTTTGTCAGAAGGAACATAAAGGGTGTGTTCTGCTAACAGGAGCAAGGTGACCGTGGAGGATGTTTCTCATTAGTATTTTTTGATGTAGGAGGATTTGAGCCGTTGTTCACAATTTATGTAGTATTTTTACAGAACAGCCTGTCGAGCTCACACATGTGTGAGTCTTCATGATTTCAAGAAATCCAATATAATTGAGAAAATTCAACAGATACCCATACTGTGTGGTTGCTACCATCTGGTGGCTATCTCCATACATTGCATTTTTATTTGCTAATTATTTCTGTCCCTTCAAATAACAGGGATGCAAAATTAATGGAGTTTTTTTAAATGTGCCTGTTGTGCAGTATCAACTCATGTAGGTTTGCAGAAGCAACAGACCGTCACAGAGGCTGTGTCTAATCTGAACCTTCAGGCTTTCCTGTGCTAGCCATATTTGTACAATGCAAAAGCTTGAAATGCTGTTGACATGACACGCCCAAAG
>NW_009648536.1:2790108-2795120 GCF_000708025.1 Charadrius vociferus
CAGTGGCATCCTGTACATACCATCTTTAAATAGCTGATGGCAAAAGAAGATTTGACTTATGTAGCCAGTGAGTTAATGTTGGCAGCAGTCTCAGCCCAAGTGTGGACAATTAGCTAGCAGCCCTAGTGGAAACGCTTTGCTTTGTCTTGGTGCTAAATCACTGGCAAGGCTGTCATTCTCTATTAGCTCCCTGTTGTGACCCATGAGATGGCAAATCAGGTTCAAACACAGGCACTTGTGTCTTGCAGGCAGCAGTCCCAGAAAACACAGCATTGCTGTCACATAAACAAATACCACTGTGTGAAACGTGTGCTTTAAACCTCTGAAAATTCAACAGAAAATAATTTTTCTTTTGTCTTGCTGCTACTCCTGCATTTATAAATAGAGTGCCTTGCTGGATAATCCCGTTTCCCCCCCTGCATTTCCAAAGTGCTTCTAGAAGTTCCCATGTGACCTCTACCATTGTTTCCCTTTTTGCCCTATACCTGCATATGCAGTACATGTATTGTGTTCAAGGTAGTGCAGAATTCAGGTAAAGAGGTGTAATCAGCCTGTGCTTTATAGAGGCAACTCCCCTGTAGGAAGCTGCACCATCAGAGCTAAATACTGCAGCTGACAGGTAATTACACAGACAGTCTATCATACATTACCATAACCTGCTACCTAGTGTGAACCCTGGCACGAAGAAGCAATAAAATGATCCTTACATGTTCTAGCTTCCTATAAGATGAAGTGAGGCAAGTTAGCCAAAACTATACTTAGTTACCATGTTAGTTACCACTGTCCTTCCCTGCAGAATTGCAGCTTTTTGTCACTGTCAGTTTTCCTAGAAAATACAGACCAAGACCTGGGTGGACATTCAGGAGAGAGCTTTTGTAACCTTTATCTTGTTTTACGTATTTATACTGGACTAGCCATGTGCTGTCCCTAATAAATTAAGCCTCGCGGTGCCCTCATTAGGTGGAAAAAGCATTATTGTTCTAACTTATTGAGGAATAGAGAAGATTGACTTGTACTTTAACTGCACAGCAGAGATCAGGCTAGAAACTGCACTTTCCGAATTCCAGTCAAATAGGCCTAAGTTTTGCAAGTGGCAGCCTGTGTTCTAGGAAAAACAGGTTTAGTCTGTGACCTGTGCATGCGACCACATACATATACACAAGGCTGCAGCAAATGCTTGCAAATCTGGCATCCGTTATTGCCTATGCAATTGGTATCACAAAAATCTGTCCATCAGTATAACACCCATAGAAAAGAATATGTTGTGTTCGTCTTACTGGCTTATACATATGGAAGCTTAAAAGGCTGAAAATAAGGGACTTAGTCTTTTACATATTGTTTTGGAAGAGAAAAGAATGACTTAATTCTGGCTACATAGGTATCCAGGAGTGAATACAGCCATTGCCTGCAGATACTACTTTTCCCAAGAAAATGGCAGCAACCAATACTGAAGAGTAACATTAATCAATGAACCTTCTGAAGCAAACTTCAGAGATAGCCTATGAATGAAAAACTTGTTTCCCAGAGCAGGACAAGGGAGCTGTCAACAGTTATGCATTACCTGTGCATTTCTATGTATGTACGAATGACCATAGAGAAGGTCAAGAAAAAAAACCCAAACAATTTGTGAGTGAACTCCTCAGGATCAAGATTATTAAACTGCTAGTTTTTCAAGAAATAGTAGGACATTTATTTTTCTCTTCTGACTGCAAAGCAGTGTGATTTAAAAAATGCACTTCCTCACAAGTAGGCGGAAAACTATGGAATTTGAAGTAAAGGCTACATCCACATCTCTCTCACATGTTTAAACAATGCAGACCAAAGAAGAGATCAGCTGCTTGCATGATCAACAGGTCTTGGCATTATAGTTACAATCCATTTTACAGATACTGGGGAATTCAGCTAACATAGAAGATTGCATGGACTCATGGAAAAGACAACACTTTTTGTGTTTGAGAGGTACTCTATGGTCAAGCCAAGGAGGTAATACATCTTAATTAACTTTCAAACTTTCAAAAGGGCCTGAACTAATCAAGCAGGGCTTGATCTATCCCTTCTTACTAGTCACAACATGGCACTTAAAGGACTATTGCTCTTTCCCCGCATGCTAGATAAGTAAATAATTAGCATCCTTGTACTTCAGTTAATGACAAAAGCTCAATGCAAAATTAGAATATATTTTCTAAAATAGAAAAAAGAAAGAGGTATGGGGGGGGTTAGCATTAGTTTTGTTCATGTGTGGAGACATCACAAACACCACATAAAGCACAGACGCATAACACTGGGCTGGTAATATCTAAAAACTGTAGATTGCACATGTCAAGCAATTATATGTCAGTCACCCCCTGAAAACATAGTATGCCCACACTTCAGAACAATCTTTCACATGGATTAACTCTCCTGATTCATTTGTCCAGAAGTTCAAGAAAAAACAGATGTACTATTTTCATAGCATCAACTGCAAAGTACTTTGTACCTCAGGTGTTTTCTTTTTAGGGACATTTTAACATCTATCAAAATCTACTGCTTATGAAATTTCTGTGCGGAGTCCTAGCAACATGACAAAACTTGTATAATAAAAGCATCTGTTGAATACTGTTATCTTTCATGGGATAACCCTCAATGTTACCAAAATGTGCACCACCATCAGTTTTAATGTTTCTGACACAGATAACACAACATTTGTTCCTTTACCATTGACCAACTTGCTGACTTTCAATTTTGCATGTGAATGCATCCTGATTTCAGTGCTGTGACAGCTATATATATGTCAATGATCACACATCTACTGCTCTGTTTTCAATTGATCCAATGATGAATAACCATTATTATACAGATCTGGGTGCTTTTAATCCTTCTTTCTCAAAGCACATCTAATTTTCTTACTTCAGTTTAAACAGGAGGTTTGATTTTCACAAGTATCTCTGGAAGAAATACAAATTATGCAGGCAAACCACCTCCGGCAGCCTTCTGCAAATTGCTTTACTTCTACACCACGCTCTTCAGACATAGTATTTTGGAAGCAGTAAGTCACTAACAGTCCCAGAACGTAGTGTTTTCAGGTACAAATTGGGCTTCCTTATCAAGGCCAGCTCTGTCCTGGGCTGAGGGTCACAACGCTGTCTTGTGAAGCCCATATAAACAATCCCTTATGACATGTATGGCTTCTAGTACTGGTTCCAAGAGATCTTGCTGAGATCCTCAACCTTTCTGCCATTTAAAGTGTGTTGATATGTGTTCCTATTGGCTTCAAAGCAGTGTTAGAAGATAGTTCTGAAACACCATTGTAAGACTGTGAAAATATAGCAAACATGAAACAATGCCGAGTGGTCCGGCTGCTATATGCCATCAATTTTGCTCTTCTAAACCAACATGAATGGGTTTTTTTTAAGAACTCTTTGATTTACCACATTTACGTTCAAAGACAAAACTTGTCAGTCCTCTGTTAAAATACACGGCTATGAATTTTTAAAATAAAGATATATTTTTATTAATGTTGCATGTTCTACTAATTTTTGTGCACGATTGGTTATAGCTGTAGTTTAAAGTACTGATTAATAGGGAAATAAAAGATATCTATGAAGATTAAATAGAGCAGTTTGGTTTTTTTTTTAGAACCATTACTCTGCAGCATCTGAGCTCTTCACAATTTCCTCTTTGTCAGTATCAGTTACCGATATTGAAGAAACCCTGGTAAATGATGACTGCCAATAAACATTTTGAACTAGTTCTTTTAATTTCTTCTCATTGGATCCATGCTGTGGACAGTGCTGGACTTAATAAAACCTTCACTCTCCCTATGAAAGACAGGCTTTATAGTCAACAAGATTTTGAGACTTGTCAGTTATTTCTGTATCTAAATGATTCCCCACCCCAACTTTTGGACAGAACTGCATCTTCTCAAGACAACCTCATGAGACAGGGAAAATAATGGGGTTATGTCTCCATAATTTTCAGCTGCCTGTTAGCAAGCAGGGCAAAATTGGTCAATCAGTCGTCCCAGCTGCACACTCCTCATTTTTTTCTGCTTGAACAGTTCTTCCTAATTAATGTTTTTACTGGTGTTTATTTTTAACATCTTCTTGTCTTACTGACAAAGACAAATGAGCTGTTTTCTGAGTCTCATTGTGTGTTTTTATGAATCTCAACAAACAGTTCAGTTCCCTAAACGTTTGAAACCCTGGTTTTAGTCAGATTACAACTCTCGACTTGGGCGGTGCTGGGGTGTTAAAGAAGCTTTTCCTTAAAAATTGAAAAAGAAGGGAAAAAAGCTCCCATTTGGGAAATCGTGTTTCTCCCTAACTAGGGCGATGTGATCCAACATGGCTTTGAACTTAAAAGAAAGTTTTTTGTTTCTGAGCTAGACAAAGCCATTGTATGTATTACTAAAAAAAAAGTAAGTATCTGTTCTCTTCCATGAAAAAGCTAAAATGCAGGTTGTACACTGATCAATTTTTAAACGGTCTTCAAGGGCAGGAAGAAAGGTTCATATTTGGCATTAGCTCCTGACACGTGGAAGTTAATTTTTTGTTAAGTTTGTGCCCTTTGCTCAATTAGACATTTCAAACTTTTGTGAAATCCACCACACCATTAAGGAAACTGATCTCAAAATAATAACTCCTACCAAAGATTAATAAATTATTTTGCAGGTTTTCATAGCCGACATCTGCTGTTTGCTCTGCGAACTTTTTTTTTGCTCTTCCTCATGCAAATGCAGACACAACGAGCACCCCTCGATGGTGCAAAGCGCCCACCTGAGTTAATACCCACGACAAAAAACGACTTGCCCCATTTTCTTTTACCTTTTTTTTTATTGTTGTTGCTTTGAAATTTCTGAACGAAGGAAATACCCGTTTGGCTGTCAAAACCAGGTATTAAACCGGCCCTGCTGAGTTTTATTTCACACGTCTCCGATTTCGGACGCTCAGGGTTTTGTTTGTGGTGTTTTTTGTTGTTTTTTTTTTTTTCCCCCCGCACGTCGCCTCCCAGAAAACCGGGCAGCGCTGGCAGTT
>NW_009648536.1:2795855-2803502 GCF_000708025.1 Charadrius vociferus
GGCACCTTCCCACTCGCCGCGGGTAGATGCCAGTGGAGGTACCGGGGCGGTTCGCCTGCAGTTATCTTGCCTGCATGTCTGACACTAACATCGCTTTATTACATTACTTTCTTTTTTTTTTTTTTCCTTCAGTCAGTCTTCCCTCTTTGGGGTCTTTTGCACAGAGAGAAGCGTGTTGAGCCCCAAACAGCTCTGGATATTCACAGTGGAGGTGGCAATAAAAGATGATGCTTGAGATCAGAACGGGCCATAACAAGGCAGGGTGTGAGGTAGTCTCCTCCAGGCTCCCCTTCCCAGCAAAGGTCGGACCAGGTGGTCTCTGGAGGTCCCTTCCAGCCAGGGCTGTGACCTGACACTGTTCACCCTCCTCCTTCTCCTAATCTAGCCCCACTCCAGCCAGCGCTCACTGCTTTCCCTCCCCACAGGCAGAGCTGCAGAGGTCTCTCTCTCCCTTCTTGCCCCCGCTGGGGTGGCTGATGGTTTTTCACCACGTTGGTGCCTCCAGAGGCCTTCCCACTTCTGCTTGGAAAAGTGTTTCCCCCACCTTCTCAGAAATCTTGGTTTGGCTGTTTGGTGCACGGTAAATACCTGGTTTATTTCCTGCACCTGGGAGGTTTACATTGCTTCGCTTTACTGGATTCCCTTGTTCCCTTGTCAACTTGAAGATGGGAGTAGTTGATCAGTTTTTTAATTAACCTTGCTCTTGGGTTGAGTCTTTTTGAATGGCCCTTCATCTTGCATCTTAACAGCACTTTGCTTATAAAGAACCGCTTGCAATGTTGATTTTTATTTTTATTCTTTCTATGAGGAGGTTTGTGTGTTTTACAGCGAAACCACACACGTAGTGTTACAGGGGTGGGGGGATGGTGGCAGTTTTGTGGTTTTCTCACCACGTCTATACTGACTGTACTCTGTTTTCTAATGTTGGTTTGTTGGGGTTTTTTTTAAGCTTGTTAGTGGGTGTCCTATTAATTGTGATCCTAACAAGATAGTTCATGTTGTATGGTAGAAATACCTGCACCAGACTATTTTCCTAAAAAGAAATGACTAACTGTTCAGATCCTTCTGGTGTATAAGTTCACTTGTTTAATTCTGTTTTCATAAACGGTATTTTCAGGTGGTAGTAGGATTGTCTACAAGTACACCTATACAGCATGTCTGGAAACTTTGTGTGGGTATTTTAGAAGATTTTGTCAAGTTGCCTTTGGTTACCTAACTTCCTTTATTAGAAGAGATACCTACCTTAAACTTCTGCCATCTTTTTTGTTACACACCTATTTGGGATTTCTGTTTATCTGATTAAAGGGCAGGACATTTTGGGCGGGTGGTTATCAGCTACTAATAAAGTAGTCTTTTGAAAGAAGAGATACTTCCCGATTTGAAACATAAGTGGTGGCGAGTGACACCGGTCTCTGACTGATACTACTCCCCTTGAACAGATAATGTTTTTTCAGTATTTTCATGCTCTTCTGATCTGTTACTTCTAGTTTAAAATGCATTAGAAAAGGAAGATCTAAGACCCGAATTGATGGTTATTCCTGAGAGGGATGGGAATGTCGTTGCTGAATGTGCTGTAAATGCTTCTCCTCTTCCTGTTCCTCTGAAAAGTGTAACTTGATAATTTGGGCAAATAGTGACTCAGTGACATCCTGTGGCATCTGTGTTTGCTTTTTTTTTGGGGGGGGGTGGGGTGGTGGTGGTTGCCGCTTCAAAGTGAGGCACTTGTCCAAAGTACACAAGTTTGAAATTGCTGAGTGTTTCGGGAGTTTTTTGTTGTGTGGTTGGTTTGTTGTTTTTTTGTTTTTTTTTTTTTTTTTTCCAGCATGCAGTTTGTGGATTTTTGTGAAAGGTATTTAGAAAGTTTGTGTTCAGCAGCCCTGAGTTCATTGTACAAACTTTAAAACTCTCCTGCAAAAACATTTGTTTGACCTCTTTTGACTTGCAAACTTGAAAAAAACCCACCCTCAAACACTGTTGCTGCAGAGGATGATAAGAAATGTTTGCTGTGTTGTATGACAGTGTATTAGACCCAGTTTCTGACCCCTCGTCAGCAGTCAGTGCACCCTTGAAAGCATAAAGGTTACTGCTGGCGGTAACTGGTTCTTGCTACATCACTGCGAGTGGTGGTACTTGTGGGTAATGACCAGCTGTGAGTGACAATCCAACAATTGGATTTCTCTTTCAAGGATGATCACTACTGTATGTTAACGATATATAAAAACTAAAACTGAAAGTTTTTGACTCATTTTCGTCACCTCTCCGTTTCTACCCGCCCCCAAACGATCACCTTCTTTTGGAAGACTGGGTGCACAAATGTTTGCTCTCTGATTTGCTTTTATAAGAATTGCTTTTATTAAAGTTGGGGGGTGGGGGTGTGTGGCAGGGGTTGTTGTTTTTTGGGGGGGATTTTTTTGTTTGTTTTTTAGTTTTTTACCAGTTTCTAGTACCTTTTAATCTGATTTAGTCATCTCTGGGTGTAACTAACTGTTGTCAATGGAAGAGATTTTGATTAGCTTGTCTGGTTAAGATGGTATATTCTTATTCAAGCAGTCAGACATAGGAATTTGTGGCAATATTTGGGGAAAAAAAAAAAAAAAAAGCCAACAGGTAATTTCTTCCAGAATCTCACTGAGAAATTGGAGAGGAATGTGCAAAAGGTGGGAATAGCACCACTGGGTGTCCCTCAGTGGGAGGAGGTTTTCCCAGCTTGGGCAGAGCAGTTGGTCGCCTGTTGGCCAGCCTGGCTGGGATGGGGTTGCGAGTCCTCTCAGTGCTGTCCAGTAGCCCTCAGGTCCTTGTTGGGTTTTGTTCCTCCTTTTTGTCTCTGGTTATGGCCCTACCTTCCTAAAGGAGGTTTTCCTAAGGTTCTGTCCTTACTTGGAGGTGCAGACATCCAAGTAAGATGCTCCTTTGCTTTTCAGTGCCTGCTCCAGCTGTACATGGTCTTCACATGCTGCTCCTGCTTATGCTGGCTTTGTACCATGTGGTGGCTAGGTGGTGGAGGAGGCAGTCGGTAGGCAAGTAAGGAGGTGGGGGCAGAAGGGACCCCTTTTGCTCCCCCCACCTGGCTGTGCACTCCTTTTATTGAATTCTTCATCTGTTCTGCTTTGTTGCTGCTTGGCAGGTCTCATGTAAATACACAGAGCTGGACTTTGTGAGCAGAGAGACTTGACTTTCCTTCCGGGAGTCTGAAATGCACAAATTGTTTTGCTCTGTCTTTGCGTCTGATGTCTTAGTCTTGAGACTTAGTTGGTGTGGTTATTAATTACCTGTAGTGGGAGATTGCTGGATACCAGCTATCCTACTTCAGCTGAGTATAGTAAAAGAAAGAGTTGCTCAGACTGATGGTATATTAATGTGGGAAATAAAAGTATGCTATATGTTAGTTTGCTTGAATGTCTCAGAGTCTACAACATCTCCCTCTAAATAAAGCACTGCTAGGTTGGCAAAGCAGAAGGATAAAATCTGCTGTTCAGAAGTCAGGAAATTTATGCTATACGAAATGTAGAACATTATTCATGTGATACAGCATCTTGTTTTCACATCTGTAGTAAACATTCATGAAAGATGGATTCCTTCATGTTCAGTCAAGTCACTTTCTTACCCATCAAATCACCATCAAATCAGAAACATGTTTTGTTTTCAACTCAAATAACTGTGCCCAGCCAGATGTTTCCTGGAAAACAGCATGTACAAATACATTCCCATGTAAATGTACTTACTAATCTCATTTGTTCATGTCTCCTCCAAAATACATGCGTGTGTGTATCCATGATAGAAGGTTAAACAGTTTTTATTTTTAAACTGATGAGAGAGGGAATATCAATATTACAACTGAGGTGATGTTTTGGGTCTGCACTATTTGGATGGAAGGTCCTTCTGTTTCATCTCTTTCCACTTCCTTTTGCCTTTCCTTTTGTTGACTATAAAAATATATTCCTAATTAACATAAATTATTTAAGTGCAAACAACACTGGATTTTCTAGAGAGAACAACGTATTGAAGTCAAACATGCTTTAGTGAAAACAGTGTTTTCTTGCCTGCTTGTTTTTAATAGCTGAAAACAGCAGAACTGAGACTGCTGGATTTGTGTACTTGGCAGGTGTATCGGCAGTCCTTTAACACGATTTTGCACCTGTACTTCAAGAATCATTTGTGCGTTGAACAATATAGATTGCTTTATCTCTGAAAATTTTTGAGCTAAACAGCTAGTCCCATATGTTTATCTAGTAGTTAAATTCCAGTGCAGGTTGTCACTGCTGGTAACATAGGTAACATAACCTTCTCTGTTTCTGACTGCTAGGAGGAATTTACCAATTATTTTATTTAAGTAGCCCTTGGAATGATACACTATGTGTTGCGGTATTATATTTAGTAATTTTTCCGTATTTTCAAGTATACCAACTAATACTCTTAAAGCAAAGAACAGGATATGAATGACTTCATGACAAGTTCCGAGATAATGTTTTTTGAAATGTAGTAAGCAAAAGTAAATTAATTATCTTGTTTTTAGCTGGTGTGGCGGTGCTGGTCATCCCCATGTACCGCCTCTCATTTTTGCCACTCTGGAGATCTGTGGTTCTTGGTTTTCAGGGAATCTGAGTAAGGCGAGGTGGCTCCATACTTGTGAGGCGCTCCTCTTAGGATGGCAGGAGAATAGTCTGTGCAAGATGTACGTGTTTTTTTCAATTCTTGGCTTTGTATTGGAAATTTGTGCATCATGCCTCTCTATTTGTGTGTTTTGGTCTACTGCATCTTGATTTTTTTGCTTTACCGCAAAAACACATGGTTCCTCCCCATACTTTTGCTTTTTCTGTTGACCTCACCTCAGCTGTACATGACCCTGTGGGTGTCCACTGGAGCTGTGCTGCATGTGTCAGTTTGCTCCGTAGCTGAGGTTTCCTTAGGCAAGTGACTGGGGCCTCGGTGTCAGACCTGTGCAACTGTGCACACTTTTTTGGGTTTGTTTTGGTTTGGTTGTGTTTGGTGTGTATGTACACGAAGAGGTGGCGTTTTCAGGAAGCTGTGTTTTACTCTTAGGCTCCATATATGCTCCATCCACAAATATAAACAAATTCACAGACTCTTCCAATGAACAAATAGGTTTGAAACCTTCACCAGTCTGGCAGCATTGTGCACTCCCTGCTGAGAAAAGAGGAGGTTGGGTTGTTTCTTAAATTGAATGCAAAGAGGGGATTTTGCATGTGCACACTTAGGCACAGATGAGCTGTTGAAGGACTGAAGTGCTGGACGTATAGTAGAATCAGCATTTCTGGTACCTGCTCGCTGCTGGGGTTGCCTTCTTCGCCTGTAATTACAGTGTATGTCCATGTGTAAACCCTTTGAGAGTTGCTACCTTTTATTCATTTTTAAATACATCGCAACCTGTGAATTAGGTCTGGAGGGAAGAAGTTGGTTTATTTAAGAGCATGCACCTTGAGAGACTGTACAATATATTAATAGTAAATGTACCTATTTCAGATTTAGTTAGTGTCTTGCGATGCATGCGTGTTTGCTCTCTGTTTGATCTTCTGTGCTCATTTTTGCTGGCTTTTGTCTGCAGAGTGTGAAAAGAAAAAAAAGTTGATCTCAGTTTACAGGAGAGCAATCTGTTACAAACCGTGCCCAAGATTCTCAGTGGAGTTTGAGGATTCATTGAGCTAGGTGCTATTGCACTCATTAATACCAGATTTTGTGATCTCATAGGACGAATGTGGCCTATTTCAAACATAATTTCAACTGCCCTTTGCCACTGCTTTTCTGCTAAGACGGGCTGTTCCACAGAAACAACACAGATCTCAGCCAGTAGTACCCTTGCTCATTTGTTAAAGTAAGGCTATTTATTTTCTGTTAGGAGCAGAGAAAGCAGCTGGGGGATCAAAGCAAACATCACTTAATACAATTTACCATTGAAATCACTGGAGTGTCTGCTAATTTGGCATTCCTTTGTCCTTCAGATGGAAATATGTAGGCTTCATTGCTGGGTGTAGTCCCTTCGTCTGAGAGCTGTTGCATTATTGCAGTAAAAGTTTAATTCCATGTATAAAATAGCCATAGCAGAGGATGCAATATAATGTGTCTGTTTTGATTTGCAGGTTTCCACACGGTTGTGGTTCTTTGGGTTTGTTTTTTTTGTGAAATGGTAGGACTAGGAAACAGCTGCCGAGGGATGAAGTCTCCACCTCTACTTGTGGCTGCGCTTGTGGCGTGCATCATTGTTTTGGGTTTCAATTACTGGATTGCAAGTTCTCGCAGCGTGGATCTGCAGGTAACTTTTCCTATTGCTCTTCATGTCATCTCGCATGTTTAACAAACATAGTTCACAACAAGAAGGATGCTTCCCCTGCATGTGGCGGGCTTGGAGCTTCAGCTTGTTATAGGAATTTTCACAAATATTACAGTAATGGGAGATGGTAGGAATGCCTATATGTAGGTGAGGGGGACCCAAAACTTGAAAACCTGCTTGTGTGGGACTTGCCACTTGTGCTCACACAAGACGTTCAGCTATCTTGTGCTGTTTCAGTTTGCAGATGTGGCAAATGCCATTCTCTGTTTTTCTTCCTAACTGTACATTGAGACTGGCACTCCCATTTTTAACCTGAATGGGCACCTGCAATTTGCTCATCTCCCTAGGTTTTTTTTTTGTTATATGACCCATAAGAATGTATGCATGCTTTCCCAAGTACAAGGAAATCTAGCTTGTTCAGAAACAGGGTCTAAAAATCGGAATTCATGTTTCTTAGAAACCTAAGGGGACACACAACTCACATGGAATAATTACCTTGTCTGCTATTTTTCTAATGGTAATTGTATTTCCTATGACTGTTGAGCTTGGGTTTTAATCCTTTCTGGATTATAAAGTTGAGGAGTACGTGAATAAAGTTTCTGGTTTGTGACAATGTGTGCAGGATTGTTCTTGTGGGGTGTTTTGTTGTTTTGTTTGTTTGTTTTTTTTTTAACAAGCAAACCTAGAAACTAACAACCTGGTGATTAAACGTGTCTGATGAGAGCTGCTCCCAAATTTTTCCATTGAATTTGTATCCTCTCTAACTGAGCTGAATTTTAGTACTGAGTTGGCAGCTGTAGGAATTGAACTCCTGTTTCATCTCAGAGTGGGCACTATTCAAATGGGACATGTGTCTCTGGCCATGCAGTTAAGGGTATATCTTAGCTTTCCGGAGGTGTAGGGTATGATGCCCTGTCTTCTGGGACTCTGCTCATCCCTTGTTTTGCTTTTAGTTGGTGGCCGTGGGATGGTGGCTACCAGCAGGTAGGAACTGTGTCAGTAGTGCTGAAGTTTTGCTGCATGGCTGTGAGGCAGCTGGTAGTGAGGAGAATAAGATACTGTACTAGCTTATTCTTCATTTCAGTAACCTAGAGACGTAAGGTCCTCTTTACTGGTACTGATTTACTTCATCACCTTGTATGTTTCTCCCAAAGTTAGCTTGAAAATCATTTCACTTCTGCATAGTCATGCACTCTGAATGAAATAAAAGCATAGCTGAAGGCACAGATGGAGCTTCTAAAGCACTCTGTCAGCCCATTTGTTTGTTGGCAAGACTTTGCAGCTATTATGACTGAAATGGAGTAAGTGCTCTTCTTCTCTCTTCCAGTTAAACTGCAAGTGTTTCTCCCCGCCCCCCCCCC
>NW_009648536.1:2803645-2803940 GCF_000708025.1 Charadrius vociferus
CCCCCCCCCCCCCCCCCCCGCCCTGATGTGTCTTTGTTTGTACTTTTCCTTGATGCCAAAGAGCCATTTTGATCCAAAGTGTTTAGAAACAATGTCCTGCAAAAATAAATTGGTACTTGCTCTAACAGTATCAGGCTTGATTCCTTTGCCTTATGTCTCTGTGTTTGTATGTGCAGTATGTGATGGTGTTGAATTTTCCTCTGGTTGTCACTGCTCTTTGAGCAGTCAAGAAGAATGATGATTTTCTGCTTATAAATGAGTTTTTCTCATATCTGTCTCTGTGTAACAGCCATAT
>NW_009648536.1:2803985-2805824 GCF_000708025.1 Charadrius vociferus
GTCTTCCAGGAGAATGTATTCATTTGAGAGAGGAGTTTTCCCTCTGAGTTAGTTTAGGATCAACACTGGGAAGTGCAGTGATATCATAATTGTCTGAATTAAATTTGAAAAATGATTTGACCTTGTACTTTAGAAAGATTGTAAACTGCAATCTTTTTTATGGTGGTTTTGGGTTTTTTTTTGGGGGGGGGTGGTGTATTTTGGGTTTCCTTAAGGTCAAGTAATACGGCAGCTTTACTTTTCTCTTATCTTTAACTGAAATTTTTATAGTGTCTACAGAATATGCTGTACTGGTAATTTAGGTAAAACTGAGGCGGGAGGGTGTCTACCTGTTTGTGCCTCTGTGTGTGACAGGTATCACCAGCTGACACAATACTTTGATGACATTAGCATTGTTAGTTCTGCAAAATTTGGTATTCCTCGAATGTACTGGAGAAGAGTCTGGCAAGGGGCAAGTGTTTCTCTTTGCTTTGACTAATTTGCTCTTCCTCAGGGTCGGATCATGGATCTGGAAGGCAAGGTCCGCAGGGCGGCAGCGGAGAGGGGTGCTGTGGAGCTCAAAAAGAATGAATTCCAAGGAGAGCTAGAGAAACAACGACAGCAGATTGACAAAATCCAGTCCTTGCACAGCTTTCAGATGGAAAATGCCAACAGAGTACATCAGGAAGAGAAGGTAGGGCCTTTTCTAGACACAGTTTTCTGTGAGACTGTGGTTTACCAAGACACACTCTGCAACCGAATACGGTTGCTCAGATGTTCTAGCTGACGGTCATACAGTCAGTATTGGTGTGGCAAAGCATTTAATCTATGTATAATATTATAATATAATTGTATAATATTTAGAAAATGGACACTGAATGCACATTATAGCATTCATTGTATAATACGTGAAATATTCGAAGCTGCAAGTAACAGCACTTCTGAATAGAACCTCTGTCCCCTCTATAAATCATTGTTACCAACCTTGGGTTGGTCTCTGGCTTTCTTTCCTGATATTAATGTTATAAAACTTATGGAAAAGAAGCAGCTGCACCAACAGATATATTTGTAGGCATAAATGGTTGCTGTTTATTTCTAAATGCATTACAAATGTTTATGGCACGTTGACCTTCTGCCTCCAATACCCAATAGCACTGGGAGACATCAGAAGGTTGGACTAGTCTTTCATGGCAATGCTCCCGAGAGCACAGCATTGCCAGAGGGATGGGAGTCCTTTGTGAAGAATCTGAACATACCTACTTAAATAGCACTGTGTAGTATCTTGCGAACTGTTTTGTTGTGTATTTTCCTTATGTTGCTGATACCACCTTGGATGTGGCTATTAGTCATTAATACCACTTTCTTACTGCCAGAAATGTTTAGTTGAGAATATTCATTCTGGGTTTATTGCTTCTCCTGTAGAGTCTCTTGACTGAAGTTTATAGATCAGCTTTCATAGAATCATAGAATTGTCTAGGTTGGAAGAGACCCTTGGGATCATCGAGTCCAACCATCTACCCTACTCTACAAAGTTCTCCCTTACACCATATCCCCCAACACCACATCTAAACGGCTCTTAAACACATCCAGGGATGGTGACTCAACCACCTCCCTGGGCAGCCTATTTCAATGCCCGACCACTCTTTCTGTGAAAAATTCTTTCCTAATGTTCAGTCTAAATCTACCCTGTTGGAGCTTGAAGCTATTCCCTCTGGTTCTGTCATTAATTACCTGTGAGAAGAGACCAGCACCAACCTTTCTACCGTGTCCTTTCAAATAGTTGTAGAGAGTGATGAGGTCTCCCCTCAGCCTCCTCCTCCTCAAACTAAACAGTCCCAGCTCCTTCAACTGCTCTTCATA
>NW_009648536.1:2806829-2807240 GCF_000708025.1 Charadrius vociferus
CCTGGATCCTCCTTTTTGCCTTTCTTGTAGATGAGTGTTACATTTGCCACCCTCCAGTCCATTGGGACCTCCCCAGTTAGCCATGACTTCCTGTAAATGATGGAAAGCGGTTTGGCGAGCACATCTGCCAAATCTTTCAGCACTTTTGGGTGTATTCCATCTGGTCCCATAGACTTGTGTGCCTCTAAGCGGTATCGCAGGTCACTGATCTCTTCCTCTTTAATCGTGATGCTCTCATTCTGCTTCCCCTCCCTGTCTCCTAGCTCCTGAGGCTGGGTGTCCAGGGAACAGCTAGTTCCACTGCTAAAGACTGACGCAAAGTAGGCATTGAGCACCTCAGCCTTTTCCTCATCCTTTGTGACTATGTTTCCCTCTGCATCCAATAAAGGAGGGAGATTTTCCCTAATCCTC
>NW_009648536.1:2807713-2859451 GCF_000708025.1 Charadrius vociferus
TCATCTCATGATCACTGTGCCCTAGACGGCCTCCAACCTTTACTTCCCCCACAAGTTCTTCACTGTTCACAAGGAGCAGGTCTAGGAGGGCACTTTCCCTGGTCGGCTCACTTATCAGCTGCATGAGGAAGTTATCTTCCACACATTCCAGGAACCTCCTGGATTGTTCCCTGTCTGCCGTGTAATATTCCCAGCAGATATCGAGGAGGTTAAAGTCCCCCACAAGAACAATGCCAAACGACTGCGATATTTCTCCCAGTTGCTCATAGAAGGCTTCGTCCACCTCACTGCTTTGGTTGGGAGGTCTATAGCAGACTCCCACAGCGATATCACCTTTATTTACCCTTATCCTAATCCAAACACTCTCGACCCTGTTATCACTATACTTAATTTCTGAGCTCTCATAGCATTCTCTGACATACACAGCCACTCTGCCACCTCTCCTTTCCTGTCTATCCTTCCTGAAGAGTTTGTAGCCTTCAATTGTGGCACTCCAGTCATGCGAGGCATCCCACCATGTTTCCGTGGTAGCCACTATGTCATAGTTTTCCTGGTACATTGGTCAGGTTTTTAAAATGACCTTTCCAGGTAATTTTTTCAGATGTGTGTATTTATTAAAAAGATAGACAGCATTTGAGTGAGTAATAAATCTTGTTGTCACTTCTGCCTCTTAATAGTGGGTGTTGCTACTGAGTGGTGTGGGAATTGTTTAAATTTACTATCTTCTGGGAAGGTACCCGAGCTTACATGTTGGTGAAACCCATAATTCTGTTTTGGCATCCTTTCACTTTCCTATTTTGTCCTGCAAGGTGTGAAAGCACATGCATGAGTTTAAAAAAAAAAAAAAAAAAAAAAAAAAAAGTAAGAAAACAGCAAACAGAACTGCTTCAGTTACTCTACAGTCTTTTTTACAAGGGAAATACATCTTATGCTTCCTTTTCATAAATAAATTTTCCTTTAGCCAGAACTATTAAAAGTCACTGGAACTGGAAGTGCTCTCCACAGAGTTTACAGTGCAGGCTTGCCAGATGGGTGGATATTGAGAGCTGGTAATAGAAGCTCACCCAGGAGTTTTAAGATATGTCAGTGGATGAAATGTTGCTTCTGCCAAGCACGGTGTGCAACTGTTCTGCTTCAAATTACTGTGGTACCAGACAAATGTAGCTGGCACGACACAATCCACCCTTCTTGTTGCAGTGGTGTTTTTGAGTCTAGAGGACGTGTAAGAACTCTTGCCCATTAAATCTGGCATCTGTGCCAGGAAAAGTGGTGGGAAGTATTTTACAAAATCAGAACTGCTGTTGGACGTGGATGTAGTCTGGAGAAGAGTCAAATCTTGCTTCTGAAGTCTCTTGGAGTTTCCCTCTGAAAGAGTCAGTGACAAAGGTGAGGGAGGCATGAATGCATTCACACCTGGAATTGCAGAAGGCTGCACACGCATGGCTTCTAGAGAAATTATGCAACCGTGCTGGAAGTCGGTGTTATTACAGGGGCGAATAGTAAGGCAAAAGTTACAAAGCAGCTTAGAAATAAACTGGGTTACTTGTTGTACTGTGGGGAGGTCACTGGTGACATTTTGGAGTGCTGGGAAAGGCACACAGAGGAGAACAAGGATTACCAAAGCTGTGCAGCAGTTTTTCTACAGGAATCCCCAGGTTACAAGCTGGACACGAGCCAGCTGAGGAGAGCTGTCACGGGCATGTGAGGATCCCAAATGGTGCAGAAAGTGCTCGTGGCTGGGTGAGACAGGGCATGGTTGTTCTCCATCCACTGATGGGCTTCAAATGCAGTCAGTAATTTGTAGTTGAGACTGGGCAGAAGTGCTCTTCACGCAATAGATGGCAAAGCTGCAAATGTGTGACATCCATAATGCCCAGTTGCAGTGGGTCCATGTGGGTTAAAAAGCAACTGCATCGCTCTGGACAGCCACCTGCCCCGCTGCCCAATACAGAAGTGTTCGTTCTGGCTCCAGTCATTCCTCAGCAAGAAGTAGCAAAGTAGCTGCAGCTTGGAAAATACTGTGCCTTATGGCTGCCTTGGTGTTCATTTGGCATCCAGTGTTAGAGACAGGATGTTGGGGAAGGTGGATTTTGGGGCCAATCTGATATAGTTGTTCCTTCCTCTTAAGTACTTTCCCCTCCATCATCCTAAAACACAGTTGTTCAGTAATGAAATAGTCTGTGAAGCTTGCTATTGAAACCCCAGGAGCTGATGCTGTAGGAAGCATTTGATAAAAGCGGTGCAGTGGACTCATTTCACGTCTTCTGCTTTTTGTGACTGGAGAAGAGCATGTTTCAAGAGCCTGAAGTGGTAGGAGAGTGTGTGTGTGGCTGTGCACCACTTCATGGCAAATTCAAAATTTGCGCTTGTTGCGACACATGAGCAAATATCCTGCACAGATGATGTTTGTTTTCCAACTCTTGTGATTTAAAACTAGCAAGAGTTGTTTTCTGGGAACCTGTGTATTTGTCAAAAGATGCTATCAGCCAAGCTGACATGGATTCATCTACTCTAATCTAGGAATGCCCCTGATATGGTGGCAGGGAAGAGAGGGAAAGCTTAGCTCTCCTCACTGAGGACCTTGATCTGAAGAAGTTTTCCAGGATCAGAGGTTATTCCACAGAGGGATGTGGAATATAAGAAAAGACTGTTTCCCAGTGCTTTTTCTTTTTGTGTGTCTATCTATACCCATGTATAAGTGTGTGTTGAATATTCTTATGTGTTGAATATTCTTTGTATAAAAACAGAGGCACACGCATATCCTTGTTTTGCATCTTCACAGATTCCAGTGGAATCCAGGATTCCTGGGAGGCAAGTAATGAATTCACCCTTTCTAGTTATAGGAAACTTGGTCCTCGAAGTGAACTTTATTTGCCCCATAGGGATTAGCAGCAAGTACTTACCTAGTCCAGGAACGATGAATGCAAATCCAAACCCCGAGTCTCTCAACGTGCTTTACAAGTAATACAAACTGTCTAAGTAACTAGACAGATCTTTGAGTGATAAACTGGATTTTAATTAGTTCTTGTTCTTAAAGAAAAATGAAAACGCTTTCCGCTGATGTGTAGGAGTGAATGGTCTGTCTCAAAACCCCCTCTTTTTCAGGCCAAAATTGTGGTTCTTCTGGTTATAGAAAAAATCTGTACAGGAACAAACTTTCACAATCTGGATTCCTTATCAAAAGCAACTCTCAAGTAACATTCAAGACCCATCTTAATTGCATTTCATCTCTGCTCGCTGCATCTTATTACTCTGCTGATAAAATAAAGGATAATTATGCCACTGATTTTGTATCATACCGAACTAATAGAACAATCAGATACTTGCCACATTAAAGTCATTGTTGGTGGTAATCACTTTGAGTTAAATCTGCCGTCTTTTCTAGTAGAACTGTCTCTGTGCTTCTTAAAGGACACGGGCATAGAAGGTAGGAGGTAGCCAGAGCCTAAAACACCTGGTGGGCTCACCAGTCCCTGAGGCAATGTAATCCTGGGAAATAGCTGTTGTAATTATTCTGTTAGGTCTGAGTATGTATAAAACACTTCTATCACCAGTCTGCTTTTAAAAAATCTTGTATTTTTAAGGGTTAATGTAGATTTAGCAAATGGCTTCTGGAATACCATACAGAAATAGACTGAAGAGATCAAGAGAGCTTACACGAACTCTTAGTAACAACAGATGAGGCATCAGGAGTGCAAAAGAGCTGTTTCTAATCTGTACGCAATTTTCTGAAGAACAATATTCTGTATGGATGTTATTCAGGACTCGTAGCCTCTGGGATGTACACAGCCGCGATAGTCTTTTTGAGGAGTGTAGAAGGAGAACAATATGTGTAATCTCTCTTATTTTTAACTGCCAGAACGTGCTTTTGTAGCTTGTAATTTTCTTTGGATTTATGTAATTCTTTCCCAGCCCACATCTTTTTTTTTTACTGAGGAGAGCGGTAAGCTTTGTACATAACATGTGAAGCACGTCAGTGTCCTGTTGCTCACTGTCTTTTGACACTGGCCACAGCTGCTCTCAGATCCCGTCCCTCTGGGCAAATTTGAATTCCCGGCACATCCTTTTGAGACAAAATACCTATCAGTTGGCTCCATTCTCAAAAGGAAGGACACTGTGTGGCCGGGGAGAGAGAAGGCGGCCTGCTGTGAAAAGGAAAAGGTGCTTATGCGTGTTTTGTGTGTGTTTTTTGAACCAGTGTTGCATCTTCTAGTTTTGAAAATGCTTTAAGAAAAAGCAAGCACTGCGTTGTGCCCAGGTCTACTTGCTGTAGCATGATGTTACTAAATTAGCAAGAGAAATCAGTCTCCTTAGTCATAAGTGGTACAACATAGGTCTAGCAGACTACCTCCATTTAAAATACATTTTTACCTGGTGGAGAAAAAAAATGGATGGTCTGGGACTAGTTGAACTGTAGGGACCCTAGGAGTCTAAATTTAGAGTATGTGTAGCTTAAGAGTTAGGTACTGGAACATTTCTACCTCTTCATAGCAAAATGAAGGGACAGAAAGGAAAGCAGAAGGTAAATTATATATACCTGAACAGGTTTTGTATTAAGATTCTCATATCACAGGATTCTGTTTTGTTTACGCTGCCTACTATTTGGGATTTAATTAAAAATATAACAATGTCATCGAAGTCCTGTAGGTGCACAGGGCTTATTTTCTCCAATCCACTTGCTGTTGCCCTGCACTTGTAAAAGTAACTTCTTATTCATATGTGTCAACTTCCTCTCTCTCTCGCTGAGAGTGTAAGAAATGGTTAACTTTATGATTTTGGTGGTTTCTTTAGTTTTGAGGTGCATGCCATAGTGCACAGGTCCTTCATCATGAAAAAAGAGAGTCTAGATTGCTTATAGCAGAGGATGTGAACCAAGATTGTGTCCCTCATCTTTCCCTGGATCACTTTTTAGGAATAGAGCTGTGGTTTTGTTTTGAGGTGGGGTTTTTTTGTTTGTTTGTTTGGCTGGTTGTTTTTTTTTTTCCTCTTTATTGAGGATGGGGAAAAGCCTGTAATTTCTGAATGGAATTCAGTTCAGTGAGAGATAGGTTTAAATGAACAATGTCTCCTGCATTATGGGCTTGAAATTTATTTTAGGGTTGCTTGAATTGAAGCTTCTCCACTGAAGTATGCATGAGTGTGCAGCCCACAGACCAACCTAAAAGAGAAGTATTTTCTAAGGGATCTTACTTCTGAACTTTTTCCCCACTTACTATTATATAGTTAGCCATGAATCTCAT
Source organism: Charadrius vociferus (assembly GCF_000708025.1). Taxonomy (NCBI): domain Eukaryota; kingdom Metazoa; phylum Chordata; class Aves; order Charadriiformes; family Charadriidae; genus Charadrius; species Charadrius vociferus. Next base: position 2,812,954 of record NW_009648536.1, read on the forward strand.
GTTCTAGAATGAAAAAGCCTTTTGGTGACTAGTATAAATGGTCTCTTTACTCCTGAAGATTACTTCAAAGTGGTAAAGAAGAAGAGTACAAAGAAAGAAAAGAATTGACAACGCACGTTACTGGGAAAGTGTGTGTGTGGGTATGTGTGTTTGCAAAAATAGAGAAGCAGGGTGGGAATTTCCAGATACAACTAAGAAATGAACAACAGATAATCAAAGTGTGTCTTGTGCTGCACTGCCAGTGTGATGGTGGGGAGCAGTAGGAGTATGCAAGGCAGAACTGCTCCTTTTCTTTGCAGTAAGGACTTTGATCAGTTTGAGTTAATCATGAAATCGGTGCCCCCCTTCTCCCTCATTAATTATAAATGCTTTTTTCTGCTGGATTCTGCATGTATAAATCTTACCCTCCCAGCTTCCTTTGTTTCCAGTTGGTTTTCGTCTTAGCAGCTGATTTACTGATGCTGTGGATCATCTTTTTCTCCTTTTGCGAGCTGTATTTGCAAATGCAAAGTCCCTTTTTTTCTTAGGTTTTAGTTCTGAAACCAGTGTATACTCTCATCAGGTTCTTTGCTGTTTTATTCCTTTTTCCTTTTGCAATGTCTCATTATGCTTTTATAGACATCACGTGCAGTCAGTGTTAGAAGGAGCGTATGTCAGTTCAGTGTGCTTGGGTTAGCCTGATTTATGACAGTAGGAAATGCTGAAGGAGTTTATTGTAGTAATGCCTCCAAGGAATAGGTTTATGGAGGCTACTGTGTAAGGCATTAATCAGATCAAATGCACATACATAGTTCAGAATACGTGCTCAAAACATAGGCTTTGAAATAAGTTATCTCAAAGCTTCCTTGCAGGTATGTTTTGGGTTTTTTTTAAACAATAACTTTAAATTTTGTGTTTCTTAAGTGGAGTATGACTTGTGTAGACATATTCTGTGGTGAATAAAAAAAAAAAGTACATCTCTGTCAGTTGTCATTAAAAAATCTGCTCTCCAGCTGGAGCAACGTTTTTCCATCACTGCTGGTAGCAGTGTGGCTTTTGATTTTTGATTTCTGAAGACCTGCTATTCCCAGCTTTGACTCTGATCGGGAGACTGGCTTTTTCTCTGATAGTCACAGCAACTTCTGTGCAAGAAATGTTTGCAAAAATAACCAGCTCGTTCTGTGTAACAGAGTTACTCTCTCACGGAAGATCAGATTTTGATGTGGTGATGCAGTGAGTTTCCAAAAGCTGGATTCTCGCTCCTAGGGATCATAGGTATTGGTTTTGGGGCTGAAGGAGATTTAAAATGTGAGTTTCTTCCTAGAACTCGGTTTTGGCATGTGTTTGCTGAGTACTTCCCAACAGTTTGCTGTCTTCACCTGCATAAAACCCCAGAAGAAAATAATGTCTGCCTAATTCGCAGCCATGAGGTGAAGACTAGTTAACACTTGGGTGACAGGAGGGAGAATGGAAAACCTGGTGTTATTGATAGAGTCATATTGGAAGCTGGCAGTTGGAACACTGCACTGTGAATTATTACAAATTATTTCCTGCTCAAGTTGACTAGCTAACTAGATTTTCAGTATTTTTTCCTGGCTTCTTACTCACAAATTCAGGGACGTAGGTGTGGCATTGCCAAAAGGAAGTTTTATATACAATCCAGAAAGACCAAGGGACCCCTTCTTTTTTTTTTTTTTCCCCCCTGTTGTGATTTAAGGAGCCGTTTTCACATGGCAGATCATTTTATTCACTTCAGCTAGTCACAGTTATTATTGTCCTAATGTACAAAACATTTAACAACTGTCTGTTTCACTGTCAAATAAGTGGTCTTGGTATTTGGCAGTTTCATTTTAAGAAGAAAACAACACACAACAACAAAACAAACTGTAGGAACACAAAGTTGCTATGTCATGCAGATTTTTCTAGTCCATTAACAGTTTCTGGTAATGGCAAATGCTGGAAAACCTGGAGGTGAAAACCAGTGACGAGTGGTGTTCCTCAGGGGTCGGTACAGGGACCAGTGCTGTTTAACACCTTTGTTGGTGACATGGGCAGTAGGATTGAGTGCACCCTCAGCAAGTTTGCCACAAACACCAAGCTGTGTGGTGTGGTCAACACGCTGGAGGGAAGGGATGCCATCCAGAGGGACCTGGACAGGCTGGAGAGGTGGGCCTGTGCAAACCTCATGAAGTTCAACAAGTCCAAGTGCAAGGTCCTGCATGTGGGTCGGGGAAATCCCAAGCACAAATACAGGATGGGTGGGGAATGGATTGAGAGCGGCCCTGAGGAGAAGGACCTGGGCGTGTTGGTTGATGAGAAACTCAATGTGAGCCGGCAATGTGCACTCGCAGCCCAGAAAGCCAACCATATCCTGGGCTGCATCAAAAGAAACATGGCCAGCAGGTCGAGGGAGGTGATTCTACCCCTCTACTCCGCTCTCATGGAACTACACCTGGAGTACTGCGTCCATCTTTGGAGTCCTCAGCATGAGGACATGGACCTGTTGGAGTGGGTCCAGAGGAGGGCCACAAAGATGATAGGAGGGCTGGAGCACCTCTCCTATGAGAACAGGCTGAGAGAGTTGGGGTTGTTCAGCCTGGAGAAGAGAAGAGTCCAAGTAGCGTTGCAATACCTAAAGGGGGCCTACAGGAAAGCTGGAGAGAGACTTTTTGCAAGGGCATGTCGTGATAGGACAAGGGGTAATGGCTTCAAACTAAAGGAGGATAGATTTGGATTAGAGATCAGGATGAAATTTTTCACTCTGAGGGTGGTGAGGCACTGGCACAGGTTGCCCAGAGAAGTTGCAGGTGCCCCATCCATGGAGGTCTTCAAGGCCAGGCTGGATGGGCCTTTGAGCAACCTGGTCTAGTGGGAGGTGTCCCTGCCTATGGCAGGGGGGTTGGAACTAGATGATCTTTAAGGTCCTTTCCAACCTAAACCATTCTATGATTCTGTGTTTATATGAAGGTGATAATAATGGAACAACTTGGTTATGTTGCTTGTGCATTAGCAAAACTTAGCGTTTCCATCAAATCATTAACTTCCTTTCCCCAATAAACAAGTGAAAACAAAAAAACAAGTCCAGACCCTTTTTTTCACTGTCCTATGAGAAAGGAGAGGGAGAGGTATTAAACAGTCCTATGTGTATGTTAATCATGTTGTTATTATTATTCTTTTCCTTTTTAATGAAGGAGCAAGGCCTTTGCTCTTGAGGTTTCACAGTGGTGTTTGCGGACCGGATATATGTGTAGAATGGTGTAGGAATATTTCTTTAATTGGGTCGAAAACAGCTGCCTCTTTGAACTGTGACTCTTTAAGCGGTCAACAAAAGACAAATCTACTCCTATATGTGCTATCCCACTCAGACTGATTGAACCCATTGCTTTCCCTAATCAAGTGGCGCTTATTACTGTAGTCTTTGTGAAAAAAGGCACTGACAGTGTTGTCAGGGTGACTCGGGCAAACAGAATGGATGCAGTTACCTCTTTGCATTAAAGTGGTGTGGACTTATGAACACATCAGTACTTGAGCAGAAACTTAGGAAACTGGATGTATCCTGATCTGGGACCCCTGCAGAACAGTGGGATCTCCTGGGAGAAGGATAACGAGGAAATGCGAACTGAAGCATGAAACATAAGCTCCTAAGACTGGACTAGATTGTTTCTGAAGGATCTCATCTTTTTGTAGTCTTAAGAAGACTCTTCTGCACCAGACTTTCTAAATGTTAAATATGAATCTGAGTTCATCTGGCTCAGAGGAATTAATTTCCTTTAGACTTGCCTTAGTTCTGTCAATATTCAGGTGTTTTGGGGCATGTGTATATATGGGTTAGTAGAGGGGGATTGGTGAAGGAACAGACAAAACATTTTCTTATGTTGACTCCCTCTTCAGAATGAGAGAGAGGGCAAAGTAAGGGAATGGCAGAAGGTCACTCCATCACTTTCCTATCAAAGTGAGGGAGTGGTTAGTTAGAACAGTGGTACAACGCAAGGGTTTCACGTTGCATTTGTAGTGTTCCTTTATGCTTTATGACTAATGCTTTCATAGCTCATCCTTGCATGCCTGAATGCAGGTGTATTGATTCGCTGGTGAGAGGGTGGTTAATAGCAAGCTATGCTATGCTGTACTCTTTCTTCAAGGGATAAATACAGTAAATCTGACTGTGACTGCAATTGTGACATTAAGCCAGAATAAAGCAGCAGGCAGTTTTAGTAGCGCACGCCTTATATTCCTCCTCTTCTTATTTAAGCGCAGTGACATCTTCTCCCCTGCCCCCCCGTTTACTGGGAAATCTGGGCTAAAACGAGTGTTTGTTGTTTGTAATAGTAAATCTCTAGAGCAGCTAAAAGTTTTTGCGTTTGGCTGTAACCCAGCACTTCACAAAGAAAAGATCTTGTAACAAGTAATGTGGTTGGTGTCGTTTATAATGTTAACGGTCCTTTGCAATTAAAACATTGTTTTCTGTTTTGGTCCTTCCAGGCAGTGCTGATGAGTAACATCACAGTAAATGAACGACTGGTCCAGAATCTACGAGGTATGTCGCAATACCCCTCTGTTTCTCTCTCATACTGGTCATCAAGACCCCTGTTTTTAAGACTTGCGTTTTTCTGGTGATTTCTGAGAATGCTGCCTTTCTTCTAGTCATGGGAATCTGCGTAGTTCCAGTTCAGCAAAATGTCAGACTAATCTGCCCCAATGATAAAAGGAGATTTGTCCATGTTGCACTTGATGTAGGACTCCTGACCCTTACGATATAAAATAATATGGATAAAACTGTTTTCTGTGTGAATTGTTATTATATTTATTCTTCTTATTTTACCTTTTGCAACGTATTCTTGCATTTCTCCTTGAGTGGTTTGGGTCACGTTTTAGCATGAGGAGAATTTACAAACTCCTGTATTAAATAAGAAAACTCGGTCTAATTCATTTCTATTCGTGTTGGTGCTTCAAAATTGTTCTTAGTAGTTTATTCCTCAGGAAATCTGGGGAATGGATCCTAAGTTCTGTAAACAGGTAAATATGTTGTGGTGCTTTCTTCTGGTGCCCTCACACAGAGCTTTCTACTGGGAAGAAAAAGCTAAATCATAGATGCCTCTGGTTTTGAGGAACATAACTGGAAATTGCATATTATTTGGAGGAGCGTTGTAATCTTGTCTTTACATGGCTCATAAACATGAATGCCATTTCATCGTATGTTCTGAGTAGCATTTTGTAGACCTAAAGATTTCCTGGGCTGAAGCCTAGCAGAGCAAGGGTTTGCAAACAGAGTATTCCTTGTGAAGAAAAGGAGGTTGGAAATCTGTTACGCTGTTTTTGTTAACGTGTTAGGCTGAAAGGCTATTCTTACGCAATCCTGTGCATCTTTGATGAAGGAATTCAACAATTCTCTATGCATTTGTATACAAAATTTAGTGAGCATGATGGATGGAGTTAGCATGCTTACTGTCGATCTGGTGTTTGATACTTTTATTGTAATATGTGTAGGTATATATGTTTGTGTATATTTTAATATATATTTTAATCCTGTTTTGGTCAGAACACTTGAAAGAGTTACAGACAGAATATGGAAAGCTACAGCTGGATGTTTACTGGTTTCAGAAGAACCAGACTAACCTTCAGAGGAAGTTTTCATATGACCTGTAAGTATGTTCTTTCTAAAAGATGGCTTTGGGAGTTGTAGGTGTCTTGGTTGTAACCCAGATTATTCTTGTGATAGCTGTAGCACTGTTAGTAAATGTACAGTTTTAAGGAGAAAGTGACACCTGATGCATCTTCTAAAATTGCTTACAGTTGGTCTTGGGGAAGAGCATAGACCTTGCAATGCTCGGCATCTCAGTACCCACAGACTTCTCCCACACTTCTTGATGTTCCTTCCCTTGCAGAAGATGAAAGGTAGCAGTATTCTCACTTAAGAGTTGGGGGGAAAATTGAAACACAAAGAGGCTAAACTCTGAAGAAGTTTAAGAACTAAGATATGGGAATACCCGAAGAGAAGCTGTAGCTCATTGTGCTGCCAGAGGTCTCAGAGAATTTCTGGTACAGTTATGGTCAGAGCCATACATTCTGCATTACAGTTCATACCTAATCATGGGGTTTTTTTGAGATTTCCCTCTGAATTGTAAGGGATGGATAACTGAACACAAGTGCTTAGCAGTATCATTACCAGAAATGTGTATTTAGTGTATTTCTAGGAATTTCTTCTGGGTTCTTTCTCTTCAATAGCATTCTTGTTTTCTCTGCCTGTCTTCACATTTTATTGTATCTTCCCTCTGCTGCATAGATATAGAAAACCAACAGAATTTGCCATTTGCTGGTTCTCATAATGATTTTCTATCAATAATAATACTGCTGTAGTGAAAAGTATTTTTCCATCAGCCACTGTTTAGCCAGATTTTGTAGGAATTATGACTAAAAGCTCAACATGGTAATTAAAGAACTTGAATTCTGCAGGCCAAACTTGAAATACTTCCCTGCTTCCGTCCGTCGTCCGTCGTCCCCCTAGTGCTTTTGGGATACTTGCTGAATACCAGTTGGTTGTGTAGTCTTTTGGGGGCATTATTGGTCATTTCATAATGATGACCCAGTTGGATTGTACTAGTGGAGTTCTAATAATTTGGGACTTTTAACAGGAAAGTAGAAGAAAGTTGGGGACTTAAGTTTGTACCAACCTTTTATTAAGCCACGTTTCACTTACGTGCTTGTAAGGTACATTTTCCCTCTAAGTTTTGTTGTGTACTACGGATGTTAAGCATCATCCCTTTGCTGTTTAGTTAAATGACAGCTGTGACTCCTGGACCTCGGTTGATAATTCTTGGCTAGTTATAGTATCTGTTTGCCAGCATCTTCCTTGTAAGGCTGAGAACAAGAAAGAATAAATGGATCTGTAGGCGGGTGGATGTGCTGTACAGTCATGCTCTACATGAGAGGTACATCCTTGAAGCACTGGAATGATATACATGTGCAGGGAAGTGATACACAGCAAATGTAGTGAATCTGGTTTCTGAAAACTCAGGTTTGTTGCCCATGCCTGGCGAAATGTTTTCAATGTTTTCAAGTACAGCTCAGTTGAGGAAATCACCGGCAGAGCATCCTGGCTGGTGGGAGTGTACTGTGAAGAATCCCTCTTTGTTTAACAGAAGAAGGTTGGATCCGGAGCGTGCAGCTCCAGGGTCAAGGCTGCCTCAAGGTGAAGAGCTAAACAAGTTACAGTGGTGAAGATGGGTTTGCTTGTGTCAGGGTAGGTGTAGAGACAGGCATGATAATTCAGCCATGTGCTAGCTGAACTTGAGGTAGGTGCACTATTTTCCTGCAGTTTCTCCATGGGAGTCCATAAAAGCAGTTATCTCAGTCAAGGAGCTGTGCTGTCTTTACTAGCTTTGCCGGATAAGCATTCATTTTCTATTTCTGAAATTTTTTGGAGCTATGCATGTGCAGAAAACAAACTTGGAGCTCAAGTTTTCATGGAATCATTTACAGCTTGGGCACCCTGTAGCATTCACACAATTCTATCAGAACATATATAAATGTATTTTTAAATGTTGCTGGTTGTGTACCTTTAGGGGGGACGTCAGAACATTAATATTTGACTGTTGTAGTAAGTTACGTTACTATGCGTTGCATTCTGGTAGCTGTAGAAACATACATTGCTCTTACTAAATGCTGTCATTTTAAATGCTTATGAACAACCCTTTTCTAATGTGATTATGGACCTAGAAAAACAAATGTTATTAGAAAGACTCAAAATGTTTTAATCTGTCTGCCTTCCTCCCCTCAATGTTAGGAGTAAACCAACATGTTGCCTCTGTTCATCTTTAGTAGGCCTTGGCAGGAGGGGGTGTTAGACCGGCTTTTGTGCTACACCACTGTTTCTGCCTCTGATGAAGGTTTCGCACCTTATGTGTCAAGTACACTTTGCCCAGTGGAAGAATGAAGAAAGAGTATTATTGTATAATTGAAAATGTGACAAAAAGATGACAGAAGTCCAATGCCTTTTTTTAACTGCACACATTGTAAATCACTGTTTCTAAACAATGGGATCTTGCACAGTCGAAGACAGTGATAAAAATTGATTGTTTGTGTGGAATACCTAAAACCAAAACTTTTTAACTTAGAAGGCACAAAAATCATTGTTTTTTCTCATGCACAAGTCTTGAAGTTTCATCTTACCTTTTTTTTTTTTCTTTTCGGAGGAAGCTTAGTGTTTTCCATGCGGAAGTCAACAGGAGTTGTGTTGAGCTTACTGGTATTGTGTGCAAAAGGAGTGCATGTTCATTCCTCAGCAGCCGACTTCCTGAGATCCCCTTGGTGGTGCACTCTGTGCCCAGTGCTGTCTGCTTGCAGTAGAGCTCGTTCAGCTGATGGGCACCACTGACCCTTCTCCCTGTGCAGCGACCAGAGGGAAACAGAAGCCTCTGGACTGATGCGCTTTGATTCCTAGGAGCTTTGTTATGTAGCTACTTTGTTATGTTTTGTTATGCCGCAGCTTCTTTGGGAATTTTGCTACCTGTAAAAAGTCTGATGATTAGTTTCGTATTTGCAGCCCCAAGAAGTGTAAGACTGTGAGTGCACGCGTAAACAAATATGCTTGTCTGTTATACTAGAAATGCTTCAAGGGTGAAAATTGATTTTGACTTAACTGAAACTGACTGGTTAGTGGAAGACAAGAAAATTCATGTACCTTGTTAAGCTGGTCTAACAAAAACAGTTTAAATTACTTCTTCCAGTAGGACTTGGACTGCCTGCACCACGAGTTTGTCCTTAAAAAAAACTGCTGACTTCTCAAATGTAAGCACAGATAGTAGAACTAAGAAGATAACAAAATGAAAAGAAAAAAAAATTAAGAATTCATTTTACAAAAGCACATTCTAGAAGAGTGTGGACGAAGATTAACAACTGCTCATTTGTTCATGTTTCCTCCAGGTCACAGTGCATCAACCAGATGAAAGAATTGAAAGAACAATGTGAAGAAAGGCTAGATGAGCTTACAAAAAAGGGTAGTGATGTACAACAAATCAAAGAAAACAAAGACTTCTCAGAAGATTCAAAAAAAAAAAGCCAGGTATGGTTTGGGTAATCTCTTAAAAATCTTTTTCTTTGGAATCCTTAAGGGTTTTTCCACCTTTCTGCTGTCTCCAGTTAACATTATCCCATCTCATTAAGTTTTGCACTACTTTCCTTCACATTTGTTGGATGTTTCTGATCTATGGGAAATGGAGTGATTCCAAGGACAGAACAGGCAGAGGTCCTGCAGGAGACCCCAGGTCACTGTGTCTGAGATGGGCAGAATTTGAGAGCTGATGCTGGGAGTAGTGTGGAGCCCATTGAAGAATACTTACACTGCTGAGCTTTGGTTTACAGCTACTTTTGACTTTGTTGAAGGACATAGTTGCTTCGTGCATTGAAGGTATCTGTTAAAGGTGAATCATGTCAGAGTAGTAGCAAGCCCTGAATGTGATATTGTAGTCCAAGAGTCTTCAGTCATCAGCTATGAATTTTCACAGAAATCCTAACATCAGCCTTTTACTGTGGGAATGAGGGGAAGATCAAATGTGTTAGCTGTTTGCTTTTGGATATTCTGAGTCAGAGAACCACAAAAGGCGTTGCTGTAGGTGACAGGAGAAGGCTCAGTAGGATAGGTCAAGCTTGCTGCATAGGGTGGCTGCATGCCAGCTGACTCTTTCTTCCCCGGGGTGCAGAGGGTGGGAGGAAATCCTGAGAAAAGGAAATTTCAGATCATCCTGTTGTCTTGGCATGTGAATTATTGATGCTTCTTCAGTGAAGCAGGATTTGCTCAGGGATAGGACTGGATTGTTTAAGCTTCATACAGATGACCCTGGCAACACACAGTGAAGATGCTGGGTGAGAAGGCAAGTGATTTATTTCTACGTACCAAAGTAGCCCTTTCTTCAGGACTATAAGCACCGGTTACAAATGTTACAGTTTTTTACATCTGATTGAAATGGAGGCCTTTCCCCTGTACCTGGGTGGCCAACTCTCATTGCAAAGGCAGCAGGGGTTTGGTGGTGTATGCCCTTTTCTCTTTGGCTGAGAGAAGGCTACTAGAAGAAACAATTTGATGGCTTCAGAAGTGGAAAGGGTAAAGCAACCAGGATTGAAGCTGGGTTTTGCAAATAGCTGGAAACGTATGGGAGGATATGGCTGAAACATCTGCCCCGAGACCCCTAGGTGTTCAGGTAATGGTTCCAGTCTGTGTCCAGTCCTTCACGTAAAATAGTGGGAGAGGGAGCTGCTGAAGTCTGTGACCTTTTACGCTGGTAACCTGCACTGTGTGACAGCTGCATGATGAATGCAGCAGTGGAGACAGGAAAAGCTAGCCAGGTATCGCGTAAAAAAAAAAGTGAAAGCTCTTGTTTGTCAATAGTTTTCATCAACAGTGTCAAATAAGTAAATAAAAAGCCATAATAGTAAATATATAGTAATAGATAAATAAAAAGCCCATCATTTGGAGATATTACATTTGTTTCTCAGACAAACGTATCTTGTGTAATGTCAAGTTGTAAAATACTATTTGGAAAGTTGATGTGGGAAAGACCATACTAGAGAGGTGGTCAATGTAATTTCTAGTGTGGCTTTGCAGCAGATTTTCGTTACAATTACTTTCACCAGATGCTGTTTTTTGTTTTGTTTCATGGTTTGGGTTTTTATTTTTACCGTTTCCAGTTTGGAGGGGAAATCATTCCAGAAGGAACCCGAGGAATTTGGCTGAAGCCCCTCTGCAGGACAATTTCAGTCTCCTGAAACAAGTCCCATAGCTGGAGGCAATCTTAACTCAAAGCGGGCAGTAGGTTAAGCAGAACAGGTTATCTGTTCTCCTTTTAATCTATAGATAGGATGGTCACAGATGAGATAACCACGAATATAGCTACAGCCTAAATAAAGTCTGTCTGCTTGTGTTCCCTAATATCGGTGACAGTGTTTCTTATGTCAAGCTGTGACATTCTCAGTTGTTTGTTTGCCCAAGAATTGCAACTTTTTACTTGTGCAAAAGCTGAGTTATTTATGATTAGTGCATGGTGACCCTGAGGAAATCTATACACGTTTTTAGCCAGACTTTTTAGCTGGAATAATTCCTGTTCGTAAGATGTAGATGCTTATGTAATGGAAAAGTCAGAGTTAAAACAGAGAAAGAAAATGGAGTGTCGGTTGATTAGTAAGTATACAGCTTTTCTTCCAGCTCTGTATTTTAAGGAATGTTGTATACTTCTCAGTTGGGGCATATACAACATGTTCCAATTGCTATCTTTTTATCCAACCACTTCAACTTAAAAGGATGTATGCTAAATTTTTTTTTTAATTTATTTGACACGGTCATTAAAAATTACTGAGCTAGAAATTTAAGATAATAGAAGTTAAGGGCTTTTGCATGTTTAATTAAGAGATAATTTCTTGTTATTAGGTGCACGCTCAGTATTTTTACAGAAGAATTCATGCTCAGCATAAAGTGAAAAATGGTCTTATGTTCAGTTTCTGGTGATGTCTACTGTAGAGAGTGACCTTGAGAGACTGAATCATTTATAAAACGAAACATTTTTAAATACAGCATTTTTGTTTTAATGACTGAAGGACAATGGAGTTCTTCTGAATATCCTTACTGCAGTAACCAAATATGCTATGGTAATACTTGCTTCTCAAGCTTTCGTAAGAGTCGATGCTAGATTATGTGTTGTTGATGTTGGACTCCATGGTGTTGACCCAACAAGGTCTTTAGTTCTGCCTGGCTTTCACTGAGCTTAAACATTTTCAAAACAGCCAAGTAATTGTATCCTACAAATCCTCTACAACTTTGGCTTCTTGGTTATTTAACCACTTGTTTTCTGCAGATATTTTTCCAAATGACTGTTTGAACACTTGGCAACCTACTGTTGTATTAACCTGCTTAGAACAACAGGTAGCTACAGTCTTATCAACAATGGTAACAGAAGACTTTGTTGACTGTATGACTTCCTGTACCATAAGGTTTCTCATTCATTTGTATAGTATCAGGTGTAAAAAGGCTTATGTCTCTAAATGTCTGTATGCTTGTTCTTTCTCTGCATCTTTTGATTTTCTTTAAACAAAACAAAACCCTGACAAAAACACCCCATAGAACAGTTTCGTAACAGTCCAGTTTTTGTCACTGAAGCCGGTATATCGCAGCACGGGTTCCAGGCACATTCCATGTTCAGTGTTTTTGTGAACTGAATTGACACAGCTCTCAGCCAATTCAACGCTAATATAAGTAAAAGTTGTACATAGAATTTTAATTGCCGAATTGGAAGATCTTCAAGGTGATGTACACCTTATCTAATAATCTTTAAGCAGGTTAGATGCAGAGAGCAGTCTGGTACCAGTATTTAATACATTCTTAAGTAAGCTCCATCATGTTAAACAGATACTGATGTCTAGCTGATTGATTTATTTTTTAATTCTTTTAATCCTGCATTCAACATAGTTTTAGACCAGTTCTATACAGTCTTGCTTAATTAAACTCAGTTTACATGCCCCTGTAGATTACTAACAGTAGTTAATGCCGTCTGGGTTTTTTTTGGTTCTGCTGACCCTGACGTGGTAGTGGGTAACTGTGGAGAAGTGTGTGGTGTGACAGTTCTGTGACCCTCAGACAATAACAGGTAGTGTTTCTTGAGAAACACTAACCAAGAACAGTAACCTCATTGTTAGCTGCAATTAGATTAAAGAAGGTGTGGAAATTCTCCTGATGTGTTGTGCTGTTATATACAAACATCACTGCATATTCAAGATTGTATGGTACTTCCATCACCAATAAAAATTTCAGTCCAAATATTTCTGAGTGTGTTAGGATTCCCTCCCCCCTCCCTCCCCCTTAATGAATTCTTACCTAACTTCCACTTGTCTTTCTAAATCCAGGAGTAGTTATATAGACCAGTGCTTATCTGTGTACATTCACTTTACAGGTCGATATTCAACTGCCAGCCTTGAAGCAAACCGAGTTCAAGCAGGCTGACTTGGAACAGCAGAAACCCAATGAAGATGTACCTAAAGCAGTACCTACAGTAAAAAAGATAGACCCACTGCAGGCTAAAGGTGAGAGGGAAATCACTGTCTCACTAGCAACAGGTGAAGAACTTTTGTAATTTAATTGAACGTTTCAAAAGCATTGTTGTACACAAAATTAAGATGGAAAAAGCAACACCAGTAGACTGAACTTTAACAAATTTTTCAGCTCTGGAGAGGTATAATATCGATTCAAGCATTTTTATTACTAGCATTTCTACTGGTCTGGTTTTGTTGTAATTGACATGTTGCATGTAAAGGAAAATACGAATATTTACAATTCTGGGGTCATTTAATATGGAGAAAATACCCTGTTTTGGGAAGCAATGATTTTCAAGCACATTTAGAATTTGCTTCCTTAGTAAGTTTGACACATCTAGCCTGCTACCTCTCCCTAGGGAATAGCTGAAAGTTAGGCTTTAAGCAAACACACATCCATGCTTCCCATGTGTTGTCACTGAGCAAAATGCACATACGGGATATGATACGCAGGAGATCAGATTAGTTAATCTAATGGTTGCTTTTGGCACTGAACTCCCAGAAACTATTAATTTGAATGGACGTATCCTCATGCGTCAGTCTCGTGTAGTACTGTGTGTGATAGAAATTCAATTTCCTATTTAATAATACTTACATGCTATCTTAAATTAAAATCCTGGGAGCGTGCAACTCTCATTTCAGAGAGCTAGCAACTGAAGACAACATCTATATATAGTTCATTCAGGAAAATTTTATCATGATTTTTTTTCTTAGTTAAAAATACAGATACACAGGGAAAAAGATACGGTAATGTCTGCTAAAAGTAATAGCCCTCCTGCATTTCCTCTTCATATTTAAAAATAAAAGAAGCCTTGGTTTACTTACCAATCTGCCCATGTGACTGCTTTGTCCTGAGCTACTTTTGAACACCACAGCAGTTTTATCGTTAGTAACAAAATGTAACAGACAGAAACCCGATGCTTATTTAGGCCACTGCAATTTTTATTTGAACTGCTGTGTTTCACCTGCCCATTTGTTAACTGCACATGCCAAAATTTTAAGTAGTTAGAAGAGTGAATCTGTTGACAGTAAACAATGTTTCATCCTTTAGCTGTTCCCAGTACGGAAAACAAGGGTTGTCTTCTTTTTGTCTTTGAAACTGATGTGGTTGAAAGATGTTCTTTCAGAGGAAAAACAAGAATTGAATGAGGAAGATAGATAAAGCAGTATTTATTAAAGGTTTTTACTTGTGCCACCACTGAAAAAGGCATTAGGTTTTTTACTCAGAATCATTTTTTTTGTTTACAGAAAGAATAAACGGCCTAGCTGACACCAGAAAACAGGAGCCTAAGGCAGCAGAGGAGAAGCTGTCTAGTCAACTGAAAACCCCACAGGATTCACTCAAGGCTGCTGCAGGTTATAAGGAGATGCTGCCTGAGTTAGAGAAGGAGCTGAATCCGCCTGAAGATGAAAAACGTGTAGCTGGGCAAGATGCATTACAGCCAGCAGCAGAGCAGGCTGCCAGTGAGGAAGTTGAGAGGGAGCAGCTGGTAAATTATGACGCTAAGCAGGATGATTCGCCCCCCGGAAAGGCTGGTTGGTAGCATGTCACGTGTCGTTAAGAACAGTAATGAAATCAAAGTGTGGAATAGGGCACGCTTTCTGCAACAGTGGTGGCAGCTGGCCAGGCTTAGTGTAAGGTTTCATAAAGGTTAGTGTGAGATGCAAAAGGTTAGTCAGTTCCCAGCAGTCTTCTACAGTCTGTGGGTAAAGATGGAGGCTTCTGTTTGTGCAACATGGAGCTACCAGGCTGAGTTCTTCTGCATCACCGTAGCAGCCTTCCTGTCTCTCTCTCCATTAGCTGTACAAAGTATTTGGGGAAATTAGCCCCAAAACTTGTTGGTAGTGAGGCCTTATAAGAATACGATGCATTTGAAAAGCATGAGATGTTAATTATCCAAAGCATTGATAAGTAGAGAGATACTAGTATTGATGTTTTGCAGATAGTCTTTTTATAGTGTCAGTGTGTAAATGCTAGTTATCCCTATTTCAGAATAACCTAGTGTGAATAAAACTCGATTAAGACTTGAGGTATCTAAAGTTTCTTATTGTGAGTCTGCAAAACTGCAGATCAGATGTTGCAAAGGTGCCTGTTTCTGGCACCTATGACACGTGACCCTGAACCACGTGTCTCCACAGCACCAAGCAGCAGAGTATTGATGGTATGCCTCAACTTGACCGGAACCTAGACAACCTTCTGTGTGTCTTGAGAAACTTGGTCTCACGTGGACCCAGTGGCCCAGAGTAATCAAGAAGAGGACTTAGGGCAGTCAGACCAGGAATTGATACCCACAAAAAATGCTGTTTATGCTTTTCTAGTAAACACATTCATAGAATCATGGGTAATGATGTTAACACTGTTGATAACTTGGCAGGGATAAATAATCTCATCTGCATTGCTAAAATAGTATTTTGCCAACTGCTTCACAAAGATGCTGGCCAGAGCAGGTTCTCCCCCACAGAGATGTGAATACAAGTTACCTAAACTGCTTCCATTTTAATGGAAGTAGCAGAAAGATTAGGTTAAAAAAAGTCATCCAGCAGTTACTGCAAGAAAAAACTCTGCCATGTAGCCTGTGAAAGGTCATAGAGTTTCTGTGAGGTGGAAAGACTGGCAGGATGTTCTTCAGGCTTGATTGTTCAACAAAAGTACCATACCTTACTGCATAGGTTCCTTGTAGCCTAAGGTAGAAAAAGATTTCTTCTACCTCTTCTCAGCATCCTCTCTCTTTCAATAAAAGTTTATTTTAAGAGTTTGAGACTTTTAGGTCTGTAACTGTAAAAATTTATTTGATGTGGTGGTATGAATGTGGACAACATAAGGCTAAAAATTTTCAAGCCAGTTACTGGTTTCAGGGCTTGGCTTAAGAACGTTCAGAACCAGGGACTCCGATCTCTCTTAAGTAGGGTATGCTTATACTTCTATGCCATTATGTTTTTTTCTGGCTGGTTAACTGAAAATTAATGGTAGTAGCTCGGTAATCAGAAATAATGTTTCCATTTAACTCTGATCTCTCTATATAAAGAAATCTTAAGAAAGTCAGTAAAAGTTGTTTTAGATTAATTAATGATTGGGTGAAGAAAATCTTTTACAGAAAAACACTTTTGTGTCAAGTTAGCACTTAAAATACCTTTACATGCTGTATTCACAGCTTTCTGCTTGGTGGACAAACTTAAAACAAGAAAGAGGGAAGCTGAGATACATTTTAGCGCTGGTGGTAACACATTTAAAACAATACCACAATCAAGCTTTCAGCATTGGCTTCAGGTTTTACTCTTCCTTAGGCTGTCCTTTAATGTATTCTGAAATTGTTTAATGCTTTTCCTTTCTGTGCATCTGAGTGGTGTCTGAATTTTATTACGCTTTCCAAATCCCAAAAGATTCTGTCTTTTATTTAGCTCTTAAGACAAGACTTAACAGCAAAAGCTGCTCTAAAATTTAACAGTTCAAAAGGAAAAATAGCATGAAAACCTACTCTAAACAGCTGTTCATTGAGCAGCAAAGTAAATTCTGTGGAAGATTGTGACCGTAACTGTTTCACGTGCAGATGAGCTTATGGTATAGCATAAAACTAATTAATGTTTTTCCAGACAAACAGGAACATGAAGCACTGAACCAGGACAAGGATGTTGATTACAATTTAGATGAGAACGAAGCTGAATCAGAAACAGAAAAGCAAGCAGCACTTGCAGGGATTGAAAATGGTAAAAAAGAAAAAAAAAAAAAGTTTTGTCCTAAGTACCACATGTTGAAAATTTTAAGATGATATTTTGGACCATATCCTGTAGCAGATATAGCTAGCTAATTTCTGTTTGTCTTTTGAGCTTTCCCTCATGTTGACAGTGTGACCTATTTTCTGTATAGCATCACTGAAGCTACTGTTTAACATGCGGTGGGAACAGCATCTCTAGCTTTACTATACTATACAGTACTAAACAGTCCTTTCAAAATTTCTCCTGCTGTGTTCTAGATGAACCATCACTTCTGTCTCTTAAAGATATTTCTGTGTCTTTTTCTTTTTTCCTTATTAGTTCAAAACCCTGAAGATCTGAAGAACCACTTATCTGAGCATGGTGAAGAACGGCAGAGGTTGTAAACGAAGGAGGTTCATAATGCAACTTAGTCACCTCTTCATATAAATGCAGGAATGATGAGAGCAAAGTGATCTTAGAATGGTTTGATTATCTTCTCAAGGCTTCACTAAGGGCCCAAATGAAGTAGTATTTTTTTTTTGAAGTTTTAGTACTGTTTCAGTGGTTAAAAAAATAATGTTAAATCTCGGGAGGCTTGTTTTAAAGCAGCTTGACCTCTGTAATGACTCTCTCCTTCCTACCGATTACAAAATTGAAACCAGCTAGCAATAAGCATAGTAATTTTGAAGTCGGCTAACTTGTACAGTGATACTACAGTAACAGTATGTGTGGATTGGTGGTAGAAGAGTCCTCTTCCAAGGATCGATCTCTCCCCTGAGCAATGCCGTAGAGAAATCCCCAGCCTAAAGAGGAGCTAACTTACCTTGATAAAACTTGGGAAGAATGAAAATGGCCCATGCTGCAGTCTACCTGTCTGCCTATTCTGGCACCTTTTTACTGCAGTGTAGCTAGATAGACTCAGAAAGCATGACTATAGTCCTCAGATATTATGCAGTATGATATATTTTCCTGGGCCTCCTAAATGAAATTGCTAGCTTACACTGTGTGTAACCAGGCTGAAGCACTGTCCTGGTTGTGTTCTTAGCTTCCAGGTTAAAAAAAAAAAAAAAAACAACAAAACAAATGGATTCTGACAATACTGTCTCCTCATTAAGAGATTAGCAGATTTTCCTGAAAGCTTTACTGGACTCCTGTTCACAAGATTCAGTACTTCAGTATGGTTCAGTTACCACTAACTTGCACAAGTTCAGAGTGTAAAAATTCAAACTCCTGAACTTTTCATGACAGAAGTCATCTGAAAAGGCTATGAATGAAGTGCTATGACTACCCTTTACTCCTTCAGCCACTATCTTCCACTAAAATGTAGAAAGGCAAATGCTTGCCGCATACAACAGCAATCATCTCAGCTGTTTGAAGTAACTGATCTTCTCTGCCAGACTTCTGAAGAAGGTAAACCGGACTATGCATTTACCAGACATCTCAACGTCTCCCACAGGTGAAGGTGTAGCTGTTGTGAAGTGTCCTATGTTAGGCACAATGTATTGTGGTGTTAATGTTCTGTAGTCTTTGTCTTTTCTATAACTTGTTGAATGTAAACTAGAAACTAGTTTACTTGTGATAACCTAGAAATACCCTTTACTACCACTAAAGCACCCTTAACTGCAGTCCAACCAGTGCTGCATGGCCAACTGTTTGGAAGATGGTATTTGTGACACCTGTGTTTGGAGCAATCTTTGCAAGTATAGAACACCCTCTGTCGATACAGCATGGGAGCAGACAGACACGACTAATTTCCCAACCAGCAATTCCATTTAAGAAAATACAAATTTGTCTTGGCTTTCTCTTAATGCACTTCATTTTGTAACTACTTTTGTGGTGTGTCATTCCTCAGTATACTAGTTTACAACTCCTGTACCTTAAGATGTCATAAATATGCAAGTGGAAGGTTGGTTCTTTTGCGTGTGAAGAACATATTAGTTGTTATCAAATGAAAGTCAAATGGTGCCTATTAAGCCTCAATATGTAAGCAGTTCACTGATAAACTTGCCTCATGTAACTTGAATTCTTCTAAGAAAAGCACTAACATCCAGTTCTGAGTTTTTGGTTACTCTGTTTTTTTTCACCATTTAAGTCAGACTTAACTGGTCTGGGCTACTACAGTCAATACAGCAGGGAAAACAAATGCTTGTAAGCAGACAAGAAAAAAAGGAGGTATGAGTATCTCTTTTGACAAGTATTGGGAAACTTGGGTTATTGATTTTTTTTGTTGCAAATAACAGCATGTTATAGCATCAAAATTTTACCCATATTTTGAGTAAAAGTACCATTTTCTCAGAACTTAATCTGTAAACAATTATATAGCTGAGATGAAGTCAGGAATTTAATAGTGATTGTTAAAAAGCATATATTCTAACAGTATAAGAAGTACAGTGAAACACTCTGTTCAAATTCAATAAATGGCTTTAAATTGATACTGGTAAAATCCCAAACAAACAAAATCCGTAAGGTAATTAATGTATTGTGAGAGACTTCTTTTTGCCTGTATTTCTGTACAGTACCCAAACCTGAGCGGGCTTCTCGCTGGCCAGCTAGATGTTGTCCTCTCCATACACAAGACCACCTTTATATGAAGCACACTTGTTACACCACTGACCGTAGGGGATCTGAAAACCTGCACAAGAACAATCTTCAAAAGCATAAAGGAATACAGTCTATCCTCAATGGCTTCAACTGCTACAGGAATGTAATTAGAGTGATAAGATTTCTAGTAGAAAAGGGGCCTGTATGTATACTGTATAGAATTTTAAAATTAAAGGACTTCAATTGAAGAAAATGAGATTCAGTTGGAACTGTGGTTTACATAGTGTTGTCTATCACTAAAAGTTTTAGCTGTGTAAGGCAGGGAAAGCTGCTTTGCTGTAATCATCTCGGGGTTAAATGAACACTTGTCCTTGATGATTTTTTAAATACTAAGCCTGATCCATTTTAGATGAGCATTTTAAAATAAAAAAATAAATCTTTTCTAATGTGTATTCACCTTACTCTATACAGTTCATCCACTTCTAATGTTAATGAAAATGGGAAAGATGATCATTCCTGTTTTCTTAGTTCTATACAGGATGTTGAACTTGGTTTCCCTTTTATGTGCTGCTTCCTTTGGAGAAATACCGAAGGCTGTCCTTGAGCTGCTGTCATGCAATTCAAGATCACAAGAAGGCAGCAAAAGCCAGATGAATCCTAAGTGTCCTGCACTAGAAACAGTTTGCCATCTTTACAACTACATTTTCCAGGATTTTCATTCCTTTGGCAATGATACAGAAGCATTCAAGTATATTAATCATGATAAGCAAACGTAAAATGGTATGCAACTGCCTTAGCAAAGATATCAGGAAAAGCATGTCTTCAGAGTAATGCTTCTTACTGCAAGAAGCTGCAAATTGCTGGCAGACAAGTGGGGGTTTTACTTCAGTTTCTTCATTGTTTTCCAGCTCTAGCTCACATGGAGCTGAAGTAGTATTAACACCACAGTACAAATGTCTTGCATGGTCAAGGAGTTACAAGTTCGTAACTACAGAGGAAGCCATTCTGCACCAAAATCAAGAATTGTCCTGTCCAACACAGTTATACCTGGAGGATTTGCTTATACAGCCCAGGTAAGACTTGGCAGTATGGTTTAATCAAACAGCAAGTCAGTTTCTTAACCTGTTGCTTTGGTTTTTTTCCCCTCTTGTAGCAGAAGGTTGCTCAGCACAACAGCTTTACCTCTATTTCACATCTGGAAGCACAGGAGGAAGAACTGTTCCAGGAAGGAAAGGGTAGCTTTGGGGCTCCTTCTGTTTGGGATTTCTACCTACATCAACCATTACGGGAGGCAGTAGGATCCAGCAGCAGCATGGCAGTCAAGAGAATGATGGTCATGCAAGACCTGACTGAGCAATGGAACAAAGTAGCAGTCCCTCTTTTGCAATGGCAAAGTAACAACAGGATTGAAATAAAAGTTGCAGAGTAGTTAAAATGCACTCCTCGTGTCTTGTGTTGCTACTGTCTATTACAGTGTTAGCTACACAGATTCTCTGGTACCATGAAGAATAAAGACAAGGGAATAAACTGCAACTAGAAATAAGTTATTCCCTTTCTCACTGTCTTCAAGGACTTCTACTACATTTGAGACAAAATACCTCCTAGACAACTGACTTCAGTAAAACAAAAATCACTGAATTCAGTGCAGCAGGAAATAAATGACTAGTTTTCATCTGCTCTTAAGATTGATTGAGCTTGCAGGACTTGGCAGGAAGAGATCCCAGTCTTCCTACTTGGAAAGTGAGCAAATCTGATGCAATTTAGGCAAAAAATATGGAAACTCACAATCTCTCTAAGTGACACTGTTCAAAGCAGAATTTCAGTAGCTGAGCTGTGCTTATCAGACATGAGGACCTACTGCATCATTTTTATTCAGTTCCAAATGTTATTAAATTCCTAAACCACCATTTTCTGTCAGAGCTCATTCAGAAAAATGACATGATTAAGTCTGTAGTAAGATCAATCCAGGTACAACATTCTTCAATACAGTTGATCAAAATCAGCTTCACCCATAAAACTTTATACAAACCACTTTAAAACAGCAGTTCTCATTTGTATCACATAAAGAAGGCAGACTATAGATATTCCATGTAACAGTACTTTTATCCTGGAGATCCCTCTCAGTCTGGGTACAGAACTAGATATTTCCAGCCTACATATCTGATGCACAGGTCATGCGTCAGGTATCCTCACAATAATCTCTTGTATTTCAAACAAGCTTCACAACTGGAAAATATTTATGAGGGGAGAAGTCAAATTCTGGAGGAACCTAGAAAGAAAAGATTTAAAGCATTACACAGCAGTACTACCGAATTTCATACTCAAAATGAGGGATACCCTGCAGGTGATAGAAGAAAACTTCTCAACAGCAAAAGATTAAAAAAAAAAAAATCCTAGCTCTTTACATTAATACCTGAAAAATATTCCAATGCAGTTTTGGATATGTTAATCAGTCTCCAAGAGTGATGGGCACAAAGCTGTAGAGTGCTAGTGTGCCTCTGCAGTGTGCTCCATGACTCTTCTGTGCCCAGCCTTTGGCAGGACACCTGAAGGCCTCTCTTCCCTCTGGCCCAGCTGGCACCCACTAATCTTGCCAGCCAGCACTCTCCCAACCACATTCGCACAAGCTGCTGATACACTTCTACCAATTACTTCCTCCTGCTCTTGAAGAATACCCATCCATATTTGTACATGTCATCCCACATGCACTTCCCAATTCTTTTTCCAAAACATTTAGAAACGAGGGTTTTTCATATTTAAATAATTACAACAATTTCCAAGGGAAGAATGCATTGTTACTTTCCCATTTCTTTTAAGAGTTAGAGTAACTATGCCTCAACCTGCTCATTCAGCTGTAAGAGATCTGTGGTAGCACTGGGTGTAATACTACATTTCACATTCAATTCAACTGGCATTTTCTTACCTTCGAGTCTTTTTTGTGGCCTCCTGCCAGCAGCTTCATGACCACAATATTGGGTTTAGCAACTTTTAGAATGCGATTGACCTAAACACAAACAGCAAGAAGTTTTCAAGTGAAAGCATGTGACTGCAAAATTATTTCAGAGGTAATACCCAAATGTTTACATACTCTAACAATACAGCAGTCCTCTTACAGTATTAGTTTAACAGAAATCAAGAGTGTTTTGGATTTGCTTTGAAGTATAACAGCTGGATTAATGAAATTTAATGAAGGGGGTGTTTATTTTAATAGTCACTTTTTTTAACTCAACAGGCCACAGAAACCATTGCTCTCCATGCTTACACTGAAACTTGTTAAACTGTGGGAAGTTCTGAGGCACTCATCCAAATAAAGGTTTAGACAGAGTCCAGGCACCTACCCTCAACACTGTGACATGATAAGAAGGGGAAACCCAAGTATCAAACTGGTGGCTTTTTGCATGGAAGTATTCTGGGCATGCTCAAACTACTTATAACTACCCTGGTTAGCCTCAATCAGATAGCTCATGTGTGAGTACCACCAGGATCCAGAGAACAGGCAGGGATTCCTAAATTCTCAGGAGGACCCAATCCCGTAACTGTTCTTAATCTGCTCAGATGTGACGGAATAAGCATCCTCCTTGCTCCAAAATACAGTCACAGACACCTAATTTTTAGGCTATGGACAAAGAGGAAGAAAATCCTACCTGTGTTTACAGCGCAGTGCTGAGAAAACTGCTCTAGGAAGCAAGTGCCAGACTCAATCCTCTTTTCAGCCTGATGACATTCAAACCTATTTTTCCCACCTCTCAGGAGGCACGTGTGAATTACCAGATTCCAGGTAAGTGAGGCAGGCACGTGCCACCTTCTTGTTAAAACCGATATGCTTTTAGAACGGGGCCAGAAGGCAACACGCAAGAAGGAACTAAGCTGCGCTCTTGCATCCAAGATACTCAGCAGGGAGAGGTTTTGGAACAGTGAGCACAACCCTGATTATGTTATTTAATCCACTGAAACAGACCACTGCGTAGATGCCAACACCCTCCTCCATCCACTCCTTAATCAAAGCACTCAGCTTTGCTAAGCACTTTGACAAAGTACACTTTGGATCTCAAGCAGATCCAGCTGAAAACACTATTATGAGCAAATACCCCCTTTTCCAGTATTTCAGCCTTACCTCATAGTCTGGATTAGGAATATTCTCAAGAATCATTTTAGCTTGCTGGAAGTGTTTGCTAGCTGCCATGTAGAGATCAGATGACTGAGGAGGTGGGCTGTACTTATTTAAATCAGACATTTCCTAGCGTGTTACAGAAATATATAAATATATATTAAAATCAACTGCCAACAAATCGTATTTTTACCACCTTAAATGAAAACAAATTACTGCATTCAAGGAAAAAGTTATGTCAACTAAGTAATATTTTAAGAATAAATAAATAAATGTTTTCAACTTCAGTATTTAAAATGGCAAATATCAAACAGCAATGTTGTGCTTAATGATTATTTTATAGTGCCACAAAATACAATGAATTTCTCATACTCTTTATAAAACAATTCCTCTCCCGAACAACTTGTAATTCATTTGCTTTAATAGTGCCATGCAGCAGGGTAGGATGTGAAATTATAGGAAAAAAAATAGGAGGAAAAAAAAAAGTATATGGTATTCTTTACTCAAAGTTTACAGCAAGGGAGATACTGGAACTATTCAAAACTTCATTTTAAATAATTCTGATACTTGCAAATTATTTTTTTTTGTCAGGGATAAAAAAAAAACTTGAGTGACAAAGAAGAAGCCATTATAGTCTTCATTTCCACTACATCTGTTCATAGCACTAAATTAGGGAGAGTGACAGGTATATAAAATAGTATAGTTTCAGTTCAGATTTTTGCAGACTTGCCTAGACAAAGACACAGATGATGTGATCTATAATGCTGCTTCAGGGAGACTGGAAAAGACAAGCCTCCACCAGTCCCTGCCAACCAACACTTCTGTGATTTAACACTCAAAGTTACTTTTGTTTCATTTTCCTGTTTGCTTGCTGCAGTAATAAAAACATGTCGCTATATAAATCACAGCAAAAAAGTCTGTCAATAGTCTTTCAGGAGATTTTCATGCAAACCAACACAAGCATCTCAAACTGCCACATCAGACCAATACTTACATGTCTATGAGTTTAATTTTCATAAGAATCCAAAGTATTTTCTTCGCACACAACTACACCTAGAACTCCTTGCAATTTTGACTTATGCTTCAATATGAACTGCGAGATATCAAAGGCTCCTTTTCCAATGACAATGTCTTAAAGCAGGTGAGCAAATGATTGTTATAAAAGCATGAGTGGCACGATGTTTTAAGATTACTCACTTTAAATTGCAAGTAGTGCACTGGGGGTGGTGTGATAACACTGTTGAATGGAGCAAACCTGTGCTCATATCGAACTTGTTCACTATCCAGTTCAAACTTAGGCTTTCTTACTTTGCCATCCATGTCAAATGCGATCATTGTCTAAAAAGGAAAGGGTAAATATAGTGAAAAGTGTTAGCTTTATGTCATATTTTGCTGTAAGCAAGATAAAAGTTAAGAGTTAGCTATTACTGGAATGATAGAAAAATAGGAGAGAATTAACTATCACATTATAAACTTGAACCTAATTTACAGTGCCACTAAAAACAAAGAAGGCATGCAATGTATGCTTGATTCCTGTTACAAAAACACTGAAGCCATTGTTCAGCAACCACAAATAAATTACCTTGTACATCCCAGCACACATATTTTGGTACGCTTGACTCATGGTGATCTCTCTGCTGAGAGGGCGAACTGCAAATGTCACACAAATTTTTTTTGTTTATTCAATGTAAGTACACATACTAGTTTCAGATCAAAACAGTTCTTTCAAATTTTATGAAAGTAACATAATTCTCAACTATATTTTAAAATAATGAAAGAAAACCGAAGCATAAAAAGCATGGACATGCATTTCTGCTCACCTGGCTCCTGATTACACAAAATATCTCAAGACAACAGTCACATGAATACCATACTGCGCTTAATGAAAGAAAGTGGTCCAGGCAGTCAGTGGTTAGCATGCCACTATACAACACTAAACAGCAGTCTGGAATTTAAAGCTTATAGTTGAGAGGCCTGTTTGCTTAGTTCCTCAATTTTTTTTTTTTAAACTTTTAAGACTAAAAGGTTAAAGCATTTTTATCCTAATAAGATGATATTCCTTTAAGCTCCCCTGTAGCTTCCAGTGTTTAACTGGTGCCAAATTGCCCCATACTTGACACCTTTTTAGAAAGTATAAAACACAGTAGCATTTTTCTGTATTTCTAGAGACAAGGGAATTCAGTTGATGTGGCCTTGAGCTGACGTATCTAATTGTTTGTTTCCCTTGAAAAGACAACAAGGATAAACACACAAAAAAGAAGGAATAGCAAAGAATGAAAGCAAGCTTCTGCATGGTGTTTATTTGCAATGTTAATGCCAAGGTAACCAACATTCCACAGTCTTAGTAGCCACTTACCCATGGCAAATCCATATCAAATGCTATTTAGGCACTGGGTTTGGCTGCCTTTTTGGTACAGGCCTACAGTTCTGACCACAGAGCCAGACTGGTATGATGTAGGAAGGGACATTCTCGTTTTCTCTCATGCATATACACCAGAGAAAGCAAAAGTTTCTAAAGGGGCTTTCGCACAACAGTACTACCACTGAATTGAAACGGGGCAACTCACCATTGTAAAATTAAGAAACATGCTTGAACACCTTCTGAAGCCAAAGAAAAATTACAGAAATACACTGAAAGTTTAGTCTTTGAATCTAGCTACAGTCACAAAACCCACAATTCTGCAGGAATTACAGACTGTAGAAAGGTAGTATCTTTCAAAGGTTAATTGCTCTGGACCTGTTAATTGCATCTTACAGAATTCAACACAACACAATTGGTGAAGCTGTGAATATAAGTAAGTTTGAGTTTTTCTGAAAGACCTATCTAAAAGTAAGCAAACGGGAAATTCTTATGCAGTGACTGACTTTTTTAGTCAAAGAGTTTTATACTGAGCCTTCATAAACTTCAGGACATTTGTCATACCCACAACAGTGTTGACAATAATTTTGAATTTTAATTGTACATGGCTGCAACGTGGGGCGGAAATCAGAGTTACACTCTACACCTAGGTACCTTTTTTCTTTTTCTTTGTTTTCTTACTACTACGGCCTTTCTGTTGTTCCTCCATTATTCTCTCCTCTGCCATTTGAGAGCTGTCAGCGCGACTCAGTGTTGACATCAACCAGGCATAGAGGAACTCTGATAGATACCTATAGTAAAAACAGTATGTGGCTGTTACATACCACAGTGGAAAATGTATTCATAACGCACACATCCTCACTGAATACCAAGTTGTTTACTCAAAGAACTAAAAGTAACAGACAACTTTTAGGGCAGTTAAAACTCTTTTGTTTTGCACAGCTGAAATCAACAGCTAAGCCTCTGTTCTCGTTTTGTTTGGTTGGAGGTTTTTTTCAGCAAGACTCTGTACAGGTTCAATCACAGACAGGTCAAGGTACACAAGTTTCTCATATGTTTACTAAGTGACGTATAAGCTTCTTATTATTTCAAAGCCCATATAAGATAAAATTTTTCAAGAATTCTTCCTTCCTCCAGCAAATTAAGCACTTTTTAAAAATATATTATGTTTAAGTCTTTTCTACTTTTGTTAGGAATTACTGTTTTGAGAAACAAGGTTATTACTGATTTGTTTCAAGTATTTAAAAATGTCAAGAATTATTAAATAAAAGGGCCAAGCCCACAGCAACATGAGATCCACATGCAATTCTTTAAGATTTAAGAGAAATTATTAAGAATTCTTTAAAAGCCACTTCTTAGTAAGTGGAAGCAGATCCAATAAATCTCTTCAAATCAAGAGGAACAAGAGAAAAAAAAAAAAAAAAAAGTAGAAATTACAGATCTGGAGCACGTGAAGAAGAAATAATACTTTGTAAGTCATAATTCAGAAGAAAGATTACTAAGAAATAATTACAAGTTTTATTACACATTTCCCCTCAGAAACTCCCTCTCTTTTTTGTCCTTCACTTCAGTAAGAAGATAAAGCAGTTGACATGACAGTTCCAATTAAGAGTGATTTTATTAAAATAGCAGGGGGAAATATGGGCATGTAAAAAATACTGTCTTACAGAAAACATGGTATTATGTATTGAGGTGTTACTTAAAGAACATTGCCATGTTCTGATAACTATCTGGAGTATTAATTTTCTTACTTATTGCTTAATCCACTAATGAAACAGCATGGCAACATAATGAGATGCACTGAAGTTCAAGTCATTTGAACCAGTCTAATCTCTCAGAAAGAAGGCTTACAGCTTACCTAATAAGAGTTTATCGGTAGCTTTATGGAAAACAAAACAAGACACCAAAGTACAGCAGCACTTTAACACAGGCAGGTTCAACATTAAACTGTCACTGCTGAAATAAAAAATGAATAATCTAAAAATCACTTATCTTTTGGACTAAGCGACTAACTATGAAAAATAAATAATGTGAATGGAAGTGGAAAAATAAAATGTATTTTGACTCCATAGAGTGCAATCATTTTAACCAAAGGCAGATGCGTCTTCAAATATGCTCACGGAATGAGATGTTATTTTTACCTAGTCAACCTTCAGATTCCAGTCACAACTTAAAGCTCTGGGACCTTTTTAAAAATATTAGAGATCAACAAGACTATTGATCTTGGTACTACAAAGATGGAAAAGAATAAAGGAAATTGCTTTCCTCCTGCATTCTCTTGTCTGCCAAAATCGGCGTATTTTTCATTTATTGTCATTAGAAGACACTGTTTTAAAAAGCTATAGAGAGAGAAAATTACTGTTTCAGAACAAAAAGTACACTATTCAGTAAGTCTAGAAAAGAGATGCACAGATTTTTTTTCTCCACTTGTAATTTTATGAATAGGTAAACTAAATACTGTGTTAAGCAAGCCTGAGATCAAAAGTCATAGTTGAAGTGCCTCCTTTAAATATTTGCACAATTATAGCTCTTTGGGAGCATCCCTCCTCCAAAAGTTGTCAATAAAGCATCCTCGTACCAATAAATGTAGTAATATTCGTGCATACTGTAAAGTTCCAACTCAAAGCCACTCAGAAGATACTGTATCATGATACGAAGGTTATGATATAGGACCCAGGTGCCCAAGCAAGCCAGATGTTGCCTTTGCGGTTCCTGCTTCAGTAACATACTATGAAGTGCTGCATCTACTTTCTCTGCCTAATGAAAAAGAGAGAAGAGTAACAGACAAAAGAACAACATTTGACTGAAACAACAGCCAAGTTCTGCCAGAAATAAAATCTTAACAAAATCTGAATGCAAATTGGGTCAGTGAAGCCATGCTCCAGATTAAAAGACAAAAATACGTTTTTATAGATATTGCCACCTCTATAGTCTAGAATTGCCAGAAAACAGAAAAGTTATTCACATAACTATAAATAAATTCTGCTGCACAGAGAAAAAAAAAATTCTATACAGTAATACAGGAACAACATAACGGTTTTCTTAAATTTAAAATTTTAAAAAGTGTTTACATACAGATTCTTAGCAGTCATGTGAGCACAGAAACTCAGAACCCATAACAATCTGTTATTTGTTTTGCTATATTGGCAATAATTACTTACCTCTTTAAAAAAAACCCAAAACAACCCAAAACAAACTCGCTGCATTGAAAAAATAAATTTACAAGCTTAAAATGCAAGAAACACACTGTGACCCACCAGAGAAACTAAAATATTGCTAAGACCAATTTAGTCTTAAAAATGTAATTGTATGGAAGACATGAAGTCTCCTGCAGTTGGAATATTATCAGCAGTCCTGAACAAGTCAATCCACATAAATCCACATAACCTGTTACGAAGTGAAAAAAAGTGCCTCAGCCACAGTACTGCAACAAACTCTCAACCAAACCAGCCTGAGAGAAGCTGAAGCACTCAAAATCTCCCCTCCAACTCTGAATTCCTCGACTGTTCTCCATAGCATGCACATCTTTGAAAATATTATTTCATGCCTCTCTCTGCTGAAGAAATAAATTTCCAGCAAGTGAAAATAAACCTTTCCATGTCATCTTTCACTCCCCGTTTTAAGAAATGTTCAAAATCAATTGCAGCAGATATTTTTAAGAGTTGCTATTTGCGTATTTTTAAAACCATTATAAAATTTTGCAATTTACATCTTACATAACTATAATGCTGAGTTTTCAAAGGTGTTGTGTAAATATAGCTGATCCACCTTTCCCTGGTTACACCTTGCAGACTGATAGTTACAAGCAGGATAGATACTACAAGCAGTGGAATTACCACTGAATTACAGGCATCACAGCAGGTTTCCCTGAAGTGTACTTACTGGACAAAGTTAATCTTTAAAAACATAATACTTTTTTTGTTCAACAGGTGTAACAGAAAGTCTTTGGATGCACCTACAGACCTCCTGGCCTGCATTTCAGGAATCCTTGTCCTAAAGATTTTAGGACAAACAGAAGAGTTGCGTCATTCATCTAGAATCTAATACCACATGCTCCAGTCTGGTAGGACTACACCTGGAAAGAAAAGTTTGCCAGCCTGCTGCCTAGGACATTACCTCATCCTGGAGGGTGGCAAATTCCTCAAGTATGTGACCCAGTTTATCTCTCTGACGAGCTCTGTTGTGTCCATGGATTTGAATCAGACTGCAGAATGGCTGAAAGAAACAAGGCGTAGTTTTAAATTTTCAACACAACTTGGAAACTACAGGAGGATGTGATGGTGATTTAGCCACCTGTTTTATACATCTATATTATGAGGTGGGCTCCTTAAGGCTTCCTACAGAGCGCAAGGTAGCAGGCAAGCAAGCTACCTGGAGTGACGCAAGAGCCCATTTCTCTGTACACAAGTCAATATGAGACTGAGCAAGCACCCTTTAGGAATTTGATCACAACAGAATACTCGGGGTAAGAGAAGTATTTCTTATGCCTAAATCCATGTGCCCAGGTGGTCAAGTCCTGGCTTCTATCAGAAACAGTGTGGCCAGCATGACTAGGGAAGTGATTGTCCCCCTATACTTGGCACTGGTAAGGTCCCGCCTCAAATGCTGTATTCAGTTTTGGGTCCCTCACTATATGACAGACATTGAGGTCTGGCAGCGTGTCCAGAGAAGGGCAATGAAGCTGGTGAAGGGTCTGGAGCACAAGTGTTATGAGGAGTGGCTGAGGGAACTGGGGCTGTTTAGCCTGGAGAGAAGAAGGCGGAGGGGAGACCCTATCACTCTCTACAACTACGTGAAAGGAGGTGGTAGAGAGGTGGGGGTCGGTCTCTTCTCTCAAGTAACAACTGATAGAAAAAGAAGAAATGGCCTCAAGTTGCACCAGGGGAAGTTTACATTGGATATTAGGAAAGTATTTCTTCACTTCACTTATCAAGCATTGGAACAAGCTGCCCAGGGAAGCGGTTGAGTTAACATCCCTGGAGGTATTTTAAAAAGATGTGTAGATGTAGTGCTGAGGGACATGGTTTAAGTGATGGTTAAAGGTTGGACTTGATGATCTTACGGGCCTTTTCCAACCTAAATGAATCTATAATTTTCTTAGGTTTTCATTGCGTCCCATTCAATAACTGAACCTTTTAAACCAATTTTTGATTTTTTTAAACTGAAGGGAATGTAAAAATAATTTTGTTTTTACTAGTGCTATGCATCTGTTTCGTGACTTTTTTTTGTGACACAAAACTACCCTGTAAAGAGGCAGTAGGTGCAGATTTCTAATAAAGTGAAATGTTAGCGAAAAATCTGGAAGCACAATACAGGAAACAAACAGCAGTAATTATACTGGCTTTTTAAAAAGTGTTACCATTTTAAGATGGCCAACTTCTGCAATTTTGCCTTCAAGTCAGGCGTCTAAAAAAAATGGTCTCATTTTCAAACATAAGCAAATCTTGAAAGTGCTCAAATACTACAAACATGCTGTAATTGGAATGAACACTTACCCGAACACAGTGTGTCACAAATGAATCAATGTAGTCCTTCGCCTGGTGATTATTATAAAGACAGCACCTAAAAGAGAAATATCCACATACACACATGTGTTTATAAATGTCACCAGTCTATGTAGCACAAAATTAAAAACAAAACATGAGTGCAGCAACTGACTCCCTCATACATACGCACTTGTAAGTACAAAATACATATGTTGTTTTTGTGTCTGTCCTTGCTTTTGTAAGCAGAAATAGGTTTTCATCAGACATATAAACGCATGCAAGTAAACTCAAGATCCACTTACTTTGGAGAGAGTACTGGAGGGCTGACAAAAGACCTTAAAGCATCTTTTACCATGTCTTGCATGAGGTGAGTGCCAAACACCTTCTTGTTATCTACCAGAAAAGTTGTCTGAAATTGAAAATGCGTTTTTAGAAACATGTTTTAAAGGCAACAGTAATGCCTCAGAAATTACTAATAGAAAGCTCTTACAGTACCTATACTATATCAGAAACTTGTAAGATTGCTTTAAGAATTAAAACAACTCAGCTAGGTACAAGGTTACAGTCTCAGAAACAGAAGCATACTGAGATCTTTCACTCCTGTGGTATTCCCATGACACAAAATACAGCTCTATTACTTGCATAAGACAATGCATGCAAAAGGATTTTATTTCTTGGACTTGAAAGATAGTTAATCAGACAGATGTTTCTGAAGATTAACATAAAATCAGTTATGTGGTTTCCCTGGAGGCAGACAAACGTAAATCTCCAGACTACTGCAGACTTTTTTCTAACCCTATAGATACTACTGCTTTCATTGGTCATGTCTGGTGCTCATTTCACTTTCCTTTATGAGTGCTGTGTTCCTTTCTTAGATAGTTCTTCAGCAACTGGAGAAAGAGCTCTGCTGTTAGGCACCCACAGGGCTTGCACAAATATATGTAGTGGAAAATCAAAACACACACACTATGAAAACATTTTACTTGCCAATATATTCATCGGCTCTATGTGTGGTTTAATTGGGATCAAAAGTAAAGGAATTCTGACGTTCAGGGACACCCTAATCAAATCAAAATCTCCTATAAGGAACATATTTTACTCTGAGTTAAGGAATATATAATATAGTTTCAAGGTAAGTGAAGCAGTGTGAAGAAAAGTAGTGGCCTGCTCTGCCCTAACCATCAGTTTTACCGTTGTACCAATAGAAGCAGTCTATACATGAAAACCAGTCCAAACAGGGAGGATGAATACAAATACCAGCCCCAAACTGAAACAGCATATGGAGAACAGCATAAAAATGCACACACAGGCCCAGCTTTAGGGCAGAAAAAAAATCTTAACATTTTCTGTTTTAATTAGCATGTACTAACGTGATATAAACAACAGTATTTAAAAATGTTTTAAAAAGCTAGATCAGACAAAAACCTCCATATACCTGATACTTAAGTACCTCCAGAATATTTTTACCACCTAGTAATATATCTGATATGTAAATAATTTAAATATTTGAAACAAGAAGATAAATCCATATTTATAATGAATGCAGAAGTATTTTATTCAAAGACATGTATTAGGACTTGCCTGTAATAGGGATCTTGAAAGAACACATGGTGATTGCTCACTAAACTCACAGAAAAAATCCTAATTTACATTTAAGGAAAAAAAGACAATTCAGGTTAATATGCCAATTTTTATATATATACACCTACACACATACAAGCATTTAGTTTTTATATACAAACATGCATTTGCATTTGTATATGTACACATATATATACAGTTGTGTGAACACACCTGTATTTTGTAGATACAAACACACACACATACACATAGCATAGCTTATACAACTTGTAAGAAAGTAAGCATGAATAATTTGAACAAAACAGAGCATATTATGAAGCTATAATCTGTTTTTTTCTGTAATTACTTGTCATTTAACAGAACAAAAGGTTTCTGAATTTTCTTCTTCAGGTGCAACAACTAGAAGGATGATAGTGTAGAAAAAAAAGATACTGTGAAACTGTTAAGATCACTACATAACTGAACCAGGTATGTTACAAAACTGCAGTGTTTCACTGGTACCAGATGCTTCATGCAAACAGTGCTTTAATTAATTTAATAGGAAATAGGAAGACAAAGATTTTTGCTTGATCTTCGCATTGATGTAACTGTGGCTCTTGTCTCAAGTCAGTGAGCACACATATGGTAAGAAGTAATTCAAGCATTTAAGTGTCTTCTAATAAATGCAGGGAGTAACTGAATAACATCGCTTATTCAGGGAAGAACATATACAGGTGCTTAACTTTATGTCTACTCAGGGAATTACATGCATAAACAAACATGTATTAAGTGCTCTCTTGTTTTATAGGCACGCATGCAGAATACTGCTTACTGAATCTGAAAAAAATCAGGAATACAGCTAGGAATTATGTTCAGCTACTGCAGATGCAGCTCTTCAACCAAAGAGTGAGTTACAAGGAAATTAACTTGCTTGGGCTCTGCCTCTGACATGTATAATTATTTAACAGATTATGGGAAAAATGGGACATGTCAGAGGAGAAAAGGTCTTTGTCAAAAAAATAAAAATATTCTATACCAGGAAAACCAGCAAATTTTGAAATTGTACACACCAAGAGAAAGACCAACAGATCTATACATACAGCTCAGTTTCTTCTCCAGTGAGCAATAGCATGTATATATGGAATAATTTTTTCAAGTTACATTTTAAGATCTATTTTTGGCTGTAAATAATAAATATTGCTTACCAGTATACAGTGCAAATTAGTTAAGTTGACTACTTCACATACAGTTTTTATTCGGTCTATTAGTCTGGAAAAATAATTGACCATTTCTTCCCTTTTAATTATTTTCGCATATCGAGGGAAAGTTGGTGGCAGCAATCTCTGATTAACGAGGGGCTCAAAGCCCATCATAATAGGATGATCTAATGAAGGAAGTAGGGAGAGAGGAAAAAAGACAGAGACAAAGAGAAAAGCTGCATATAAGCCTTGTTTTCAGAACTCACTTCAAACATGCAAGTATAATACAAATTACTCAATTAACCAAAATGAACTTTTTAATCAACAGTTAACTTCCAGAGACACTAAGTACCCAACTGAGACAATGATTAGTATTTAAAAAAACCCAGCCTTCAACACCTTAGCATATACCTGTACAGACAGAGAGGTGGTATTCCCTATTTTAAAATGGCATATATGCCGATTTGAAGTACAATGCACTTAATTAAAAGTTCACATTAACTCTGGCTTTGAAGTGACAGTATTGCTTTCAGGAGAATGATCATTTAGTGAAATAAATTTAAGATCAAACAATGCAAATCTCTAACAGCTCATATAACAAGTAATATTAGTTCAAAGTAAATAGTGATTTGTTTTAAAATACATGTAGATATTAAAGTTTACCAAGATAGCATATTTAAGAAAGGAAAAAAAATGGTAAAATTTGATACATACCTCCTTTAGTGGTATCATTCTGTGCCTGGATACCATGATGTAATGAATTGTGGATGGCAGAAAGCAAGTCAGCTGCCTGGGTCATTAGTTTCTGAGCTTCTGCGACAGCACTCGTCTGAAAGGCAGGTAACAGTTATTCACATTATGAACCAACATATTTTGCCTGTAGAATTAATGCTAGTATCAGAAAACAGAATGATATTAGGATTATAATGTTTGTACACAACTAGTTCCAAAAAAGAAAAACCCAACTGATTTTTGTGCAATTAAGTGTTCTTTATGTTTTACATAACTATAGATTCATTTAATACTGTATTTTTTGCTGTATAAGCCTTAACGATAATTACAACTGAAAGTCTAGTATACACTACATGTAAGTCCTCTACTTTGATTTTGGAGGGGAAGGGGGGTGGCAAAAAAAACCACAAAATTTCTGCCAAATGAGGCAGAACTCCAAAATGCAAAGAGGAAAAAAAAATATATCATTAGGAAATGCAGAATTCTTGAGAATACAAAACACAACCTACCAACTGAAATGAAATTACTGTATAACATTAGAAGATACCAGATGTCCATTAGAAATCTTGATTCATGATCTGCTGACACGGTGAATTTTCTGATGTTCTATGAATCCAAATCTGTTAGCAATCTGGGTACCATTTAAAATAGCTCTCTGTAAAAGCTAAAATCTTGTTTTAAAAATACTGGACTAACAGTCCCTGATGGAACATCAAATATTTGAAATCT
This sequence comes from Charadrius vociferus, assembly GCF_000708025.1. Lineage (NCBI taxonomy): Eukaryota > Metazoa > Chordata > Aves > Charadriiformes > Charadriidae > Charadrius > Charadrius vociferus. The sequence continues at coordinate 2,848,411 of NW_009648536.1, forward strand.
CAAGTCAAACTGAAACTTGACTTCTTCTAGAAAAAATGTTTAAAACCCCCTGAAGGTCTAATAGAAGCTGAACAAGATCTGTAGTTCTGTGTAATGTATGTTTGCATATTATAGCATCCACAAATCTACTAAAGCAATATGCTACTAAGCAGATCTAACTCAAATCAAAGCAGTCCATGATGTAAATAGCTTATACTTTAAGTATAATCAGACTTGAGCAACACTAAGTTAATGCGATGTTGCACAGATCATTAACTCATAGCAGTTAACACAGACAGAATTTGGTTGTACATCAGCAGATATCACTTCTATGTCACAGTTTGATTTCTGATATAACTAATGGTTATACTCAGAATGCAATTATTCTAAATCACTCAATCACTTTTTCCCCAACACTGATGTCTATTAATGATACTTGCACCTGACTTTTAATGTAATCAAGGTCTTGTAAACTGTATAGTATGCAGCTGATCCAACAGCAAAACATGTGGGAAAGACTCCATGCCACTTAAGCAAGAAACTTATTTATTTCTTTATAAAAATTGCAATAACGATAAGCAATAAGCAGATATTTGTCCTTATATAAAGAAAAAGCTATTCAAAAAAAGCTTTGTCTTATGTGACACGTGATTCTACACCCTTGCCCTAAAACATGCAGTTCCTTCCCCCCTCAACAGTTAGGAAATCTTTTATGCAAAAAAGCAAGCAAATTGCATGGAAAGTGGTTATATTCCTCTTCTCAGACAAAAGAACTCTAGATACAAATCCAGTATCACATGGAAGGAAAAGGTGACAACTCTCTAGAGATGGACAAAACACTGACCAATATCAGGTACCTCCACAGAAGGAGACTGAATGCAAGAAAGTTTTTGCTCATGTGTGTGAAAACAGTAATCCAAACCCCATAAATATTATTCTTTAAGTGCTCTTGTCTCTCTGCAAGGCCAAAATAATGTCAGCTACTAGCCTTCCCTGTGCTTTCTTTAAAAATGAACAAAAACTGAATGGTTGCCACTGTAAGGCCCCATCCAATGCTCCACCTGTAGCAACATCATCACTTCACATCTACAGAATAATTGCCTGACCTTAGAGAATGAAAAATTAGTATTTCACAGGATCACAATGCGGACACAGAAACACCAAATGAACGTACCTCTTTTTTGGTAAATGCTATTAAAACAGTCAGTAGTACCCGGGTAAACTTGACTCTGCTGAACACAGCTAAACACTGTTGATGCTGTAATGAAAACATAGCACAAATTACTAAGCAATAGGCATTAAACCCTGAAACTTTATAAAAGTTTTTTTTAATGTTTTATTGAAGTATGCTCTCTAGTCTTAAAAATATGGTATCTAGTATGATTCTGAAGAAAAGTTACAGAATTTATAGAAGAAATCTCTAGTGCTGTCAGAAAAGCACTAACAAAAAAATACTAAGATGCTTTGGGTAAAGCACAACTACTGCCTGTATAGCTATCTGCTATGCAAATGCCATTCAAATCTCAGATCAAGTGAACAACCTCCTCAAATTATTAAAAGCATTTTATCTATTTTTTTCCTGAAGTTTTATGTTAAAAGTAATTTCTGTAGAAAACAACATTACTGGGAAAGGAAACCCACGCCCTTCTAAATCAACCACATCAACTTTATCAATTACCACTTTTTCTGGAAGGAGCTACACTGCTTTCACCTTCCCTTCCTACTTTTTCCCTTGACAGTGAGGCTCCCAGCAGCAGTAAAAGCTGCTGGGAAGGAACTGAGGGAAGAAGGCACAGGACAGAAAAGACCACCTACTCTGCTAATGGCTTCTTCTTGAGAGGTAGGTGCACAAATGGCAGAAACGCAGCAGCATCACTATTCTGCCGTTGGGATCGATCCAGAACTCTAGCCCTTCAAAGCATAAAAATCTACCTGCTAGCCTGAGATTTGATCAGGGCCACGTTTAAAGCAGTTCAGATATGACAGTAGTAGCAACACTGGTGACACACATTTCTCACAAACTGTTAACTACCAATTAAAGTAATGATGTACTAATCCATGAAATCCAGAATAAAAAAGTAAACAATTCATTACTTCAAGTTCAACTTCTGGATCTCTCTCTTCTCCTTGTCGACTTCGAGTGCTCTAGAATGTAAAGAAATTTCAAATAATTTATTAAAACTTGCGAACAAAAGCTAGTGATAAAATCCCTTTACCCTCTCAAGAACATCCACCCATTAAGTAACACCAAAAATCAGTTCTCAAGTTCAAAACCTCTCAACATATAATCTAGGTACCTGAATGATCCAAGACTCCCCTATAGTAATGAGACCTATCTCAGTCCACTCTGTAACCAGGCAAGGAAATTGTATGAAGATTTTATATTGTAAACTGAGGTAAAGTAAGATGAAGCGACTTCTTTAACATCACACAGTATATCTGCATAAAAGCTGGAAGTTAAACACATACATTCTGTGCCTCAGCCCAGTGTTATCTTCTACATCATTATTCCACCTGTTACTAATGAAGCAACTATTAAAGAGTTTAGAAAAGTCTGAAGACTTCAGCATCTTTAGCTAGAAGGAAACTGTCAGCATGTTACACAAACCATTATGGCAGTTCCTCAAAAAAACCCCACCATTTAATGACAGAAAACTGTGGCATTCTTCTTAATCCAACTCTCAAACCTACGTTAAGTACGCTTTAAGTACAATTGACAAGGCAAACGTGAAAAATACCTTCACTCGTCTTTGCATGTCATCTTCTACATCTTTTAGCATACCTGGAAAAGTCACAGTACAATTAAGAGCTGAGAAGCATTCCTAGGTACAATTACACCATTCAGAGGAAAAAACTTTTGAGGGGAAATCAAGTTTTGAAGTGCTCTACATATCCATTAGCCACAGACTAGACAAAAAACATTCTTGTGAGGGATGGTGGGGATGTCTTGCAACAATAGATAAATCAAAGTATAGGCTGACTGATCCAAAGCTAAAGTATTCACAAATTTTCTAAAAATAATGAATGGAAAGCTCCAAGTACGTATCAAAGATAGTGCATCAAAAGGCTCACATACATGTGTACATACCAAATAAGATACGGATTTATAGCTTTAGAACCACGAGACTGCTTTTTCCTCAAAAGCAATCTGTTTAGATCACAGCAAATTGTGAGGCAGAGAAGCAGACTTCAAGCAGTGCACTTTCCAATGGTTTATTTCTATCTCACACCCAGCCACCTAGTTGGTATATCTAAAAGCACTTCTGTTTCTCAGGCATTTAACAAATAAACAGCTGAGCCTTTTCTTCAAGGAAATATAATTTGATCTCTTTTTCCCAAGCTACCAAGACCATTAAAAAAACCATGAGAGATTCCTACCAATTCACTAGGTTTGACTGACAGTAACTAATATGCTCAAAAGAGAGACTGATGGACAGATACACAGAAAGCACAAACTGTACCTGTAACTCTAAGATCTGTCACACTGTTGGCCATTTTAAATCCGTAGGTCATTGACTGAAAATCTTCCTAAAAAATAAAAATCAAAGCAGCAATATGTAGTGCAACATAAACAGTAGTTGTTACATTTTCAAGTTGGGGTTTGGGTTTTCTTTTTGTTTGTTTGGGGTTTTTTCTTGTTTTTTTTTTCTTGTTGTATTTTGAATAGTTTTTTTGTTGGTTGCTTTTTTTTTTGGGGGGGGGGGTTTTTTTGTTTAACTACAGCAAGTATAAAAGTCTGGTTTTACTCTGAGCAACTGAATACACCTGTGATTTGGGTGACTTTCCTGCCCAAATCCAACTTGGAGTAATTATTTTCTGCATAAATCCTTAATACCAGTATGTTCTTCACATTTTCATCAAGTGCCACCCTATCAACATGTTACAAGAACTACGGATGCAAAATACTATTTAACCAATTTTAGATGTAGTCAGTAAGAAGTGACTTGTCCAAGCTCAGATGAAACAAAAACCACTCTGAGCACAGAAAACCAGACTCTGATTCCATTGCTAGATGGACATTTCAGACAAAAGACAATCATGGTTACTCAAGGAGAAAAATAAAAAATTAAACAGGAAGAAAACCGTAGGTAAAACTGATTTCAAATGGTTAGCCAGAAGACTTGCATTGCTTCTTGAATAAAATATTTATGTGACTCCAATATTCAAGCAAAACATAGAGAAGAACATGCAACACCTTCACTGGAAAAAACTGCATTTTAAAGGAATCAAGTCTAATACTTTCAGGAGGGTGAACTGCTGCTCGTACAGTAGCCTCAGATGAAACAATAATAAATTCCTCTAATATACCGTTTCATTTGCGTTATGCAGCCTACATATAATGTTACATATTTAACGACAGGAGATACTGAAAAACTTACCTCCTCAAAAACAGCCGCTTTGTTAACCTTTTCTCTGGCAATATCACAGATTTTTAGGATCCCTAGAGCAAAAGCCTTCATAGCAGGATCTTCTATGAAGTCTGGATTGTGAATATACAGGCAAGTGAATACTGTCTGTGCCAAGGAATGTCCCTCTAACCATGTTATCTAGGGAAAAGAAAATTAACCATTTTACTCATGACAGCCAAATCCCCGCTTTTGTATCTCTGTTCTTTTTCCATCTTACTGTGCTTCAGTGATCATTAAGGAAGTCCCTCCCTATCACGGCAACCTTCCATCTAGCAAAAAAGGGCAAGAGGTCTCTCAACCTTTAACCTTTGCCCATCTGCTGGCTGTGGCAGGCAGTAAGTTACTAAACCCTATGACACTATCAAATTCTGGTGTTGGATAAACCTCTTCCACAAGGTTCAGGTCTAATTTCTGTGACTTAGACATGACATTAAGTTAAAAGAACATCAGAATAAATACTGAATGAAAAATGCTAGTGGCTATGAAACAACTCAGCAATATTCTGCATGTTCTCTTCTACAATTTATAGCTTCTTTTCACGATCCCCTCTCTCTACTACTTTCATGCTGCTTTAAGCTAAAGGGAAAGCTTCAATAATTTAAACAATTATTTCTATCTTAAAATAGCATAAAACACAGTAGGATCAGATTTTTAGTATGACCACTGTCCCTTTTCAAATAAGAGATGGAGGAAGAAGACAAATTACGTTATACCATAAGAAATATACAGTGACCCTTACATATCTTTTTGGACTAAATTAATTTGAAATGTTGTTTTAAAAAACTAATAAATTTTGTTGACGCAATTTTAAAGAGTAACTGAAATTCATTTGTATCATTTACTGAGGAAATTAAGAAATATACATTGAAAAAAAGTCACAATTAAAGAACTGATAATTCGCTTATTTCCTTTCTAAATGGATTTAGGTATTTTCTTTTCTTTTTTCAAAATACCCCTGTAAGCTCACTCAGTATTGGCTGCAGAGAAATGAGCAAAGTGCTGTACATTACAGAACACTCACCTTCCAACACAAACACCAATATACAGCAGGCATACCATACATTCAAAAAACACAAATTATAAAACCTTGTTACATTATTCAAAATGCTACCAGTTCTCTTCCATAATGACTTCTTACAATAAAAATACCCAGAAATTAAAAATATGCCTCTCATAATAGACAATGCAAGTATCTGCATAGAAATTAAAATACTAAGTATGTATTTTCTGCTTGGTGAATCTTTTTTCATGAGTTCTACTGTTTTTTTTTTCTTTTTAAAACGGTATTAAAGGATTATATTTTGAAAGCAAAAACATCTAATGTTAAAAACAGAGAAGTGCTTACCAAACAACAGAAACATGTATCCATTATTCCTACCAGCTCAGGTGAAGTGAGATCCTTTATTTTAATGGTGCCATCCTTAGAAAACAAACAAAGAAAAAACCCTAAAGACTGTGGAAGCCTATAGACAAAATACAACTTACTTGTACAGCCAAAAAGGAAATTACAATTTGGTTAAGACTCCAGAATATTTGTGTACCACTAGCTTTATTGATCAGCTTCATAATGTGCCTCAAATTCTGAAAAACTTTGCTTTCCCATCATTGTGTTGAACACTGATCAAACACAAAGCTAGTCAAAGTATAAAATAAAATTTCTGATTTATGAGTAGCCAATAGAAGTTTAAAACCAGTTAACTGTCAGCACTTAAATCACAAAACAATATGTATAGTCATCCAAACAACACGTATAGTCATAATAAAGACTGAACAAGGAAAAAAATGCAGGATCCATTCTTTGAAGACACTTTTTACACTGCAGATACTTGTAGAGTTTTACTGCCTTCAAGGTCAGGACCAAGAAGGCAGCAACCCTACTACTTTCATTTTATTCTACATTACTTAGATGGCCAATATTTTACACAGAATTCTCTTAGTCCATTCACACCCAGGTCCATGATAAAAAAAAAAATAATCTTTTCCTCTGTGAATGCATTATTTTTTCCAAAATAACAAAACGTCTTTCAACCTACCTCCACCGATTTATCTTGACCATGCATCAAAAGTTAATCATTGTTGTATGTTGTTAAAGTGGCCAGCTAATTAGTTAGCATCATTGTGATAATGTAGGTAATAAAAACGTTAAACATCACAAGCTATTTCTTACTTAAATATCCAAAATAAAAAAGAAAAAAATAAATTCTAAGTAAAGACTGAAAACACTAATTATGTTGAATTATGCTTAACTGCAATTTGATAAAACTACATCATACTTTTACAGACAGTGTAGGTAAAAACAAAAGTCACACAAACCTTAATAGCTTGCTCAAAGTTAAGAACCTTTCTATTAACTTGGTTTCCAATCATACCAGCATCCATCTTGGGATCCATCATTTCAATGGCAGACATGGCTTCAAAAAGACCAAAACTAAGAACACCAAGAAAAAAAGTGTTCTGAATGTAATTATTTTATATAAAATGGTCTTCACAAACCAATGCAAAAGAACATACAACGACAAACAGTACACTCGCTACAGATGATAAGGAAAGGTACCTGAACACTACTACTGATCTTCAGAGATCATTGTTTTCAGGAATTTGAGGATCTCTCAACAAGTAAGAAAGAAAATAGATACTGAAAAGAAAACTTAGCCTTTTCTTAAATATGAAGAACACTCCTGAGCCAAACATCCCATTACTCAATCTACATACGCTTGTTTCTATACACCTCATAATGACATAGCATCTTTTTAAAGATCACAAAACATAATAAACTGATATGAACTGAACAAGCTGTTCTTTATTATGCTACGTCCAAAAACACAAGATATGTCCCCCACAAACTAATGACAATACATGACACAGACTGACAACGATATACATTGAATATACTAACTTAGTTTAAAATGGACATATTAAGAAAACCGATACAAAAAAAACCCCTAGCACATGACAATCAATCACTTGTAGTCAGGGCATAAAAGCTTGCAGGAGAACCACAACAAATGAAGACTGGCCTACAGAAGAAAGGATATGGTGCCTCACCTTTGGTACACACAATATTCATCAGACATGCCGCACGAGCCCTTATTATATGAAAAAAGGTTATTGCATGTGGCACATTCTAATTCTGAAAAGCATATTTGCTCTGAAATGCTCTTATGTATAAGATTATACCTCAAGACCATGCTTTGGTTCTACTGAATAACGACTTGGTAACATCCTTGCACAGCAAAGTTTGCTTTTAATAGTGTGCTTCTGCCTTCTGAGGTATTAGTCTTGAATAAGCATCTTTTTCTTTATGCAAGTGAACAGCCTCATACGGTTAAACAATTTATCTCATGTCATTCTTTAATGAATTCAGCAAGATATTAGCAGATGCATTTTTTGAAACATATTTTTGCTTAACCTGTAGAGCTCTCAGTTTATGTTTTAGTACATGTCATGGTTCTGGTTGGGATGGGGTTGACTTTCTTGCTGGCAGCTGCTATCGTGCTATGTTTTGGGATAAGAAATACCTCTGATAGCACACTAGTGTTGGCTGTTGCTGAGCAGTCAAGGCCTTTTCTGCTCCTCACACGGCCATGCCAGCAAGCAGGCTGGGAGGGCATAAGATGTTGGGAGGGGACTCAACGAGGACAGCTGACCCCAACTGACCAAGGGGATATCCCATGCTACGTGACATCATGCTCAGTATATAAAGCTGGGGGAAGAATTAGTAAGCAGGAACATTTGGCATTTGCCTTCCCAAGTAACCACTGCACATGATGGAGCCCTGCTTTCCTGGAGATGGCTGAACACCTGCCTGCCGATGGGAAGCAGTGAATTAATTCCCTGTTTTGCTTTGCTTGCGTGCACGGCTTTTGCTCTACCTATTAAACTATCTTTACCTCAACCCACAAGTTTTTTTTCTCACTTTCAGAATCATAGAATGGTTTAGGTTGGAAGTGACCTTGAAGACCATCAAGTTCCAGCCCCCTTGCCACAGGCAGGGACACCTCCCACTAGACCAGGTCGATCAAAGCCCCATCCAACCTGGCCTTGAACACTTCTGGGGATGGGGCCTCCCTGGAAGGGAATTCATTCCTAATATCCTGCCTCCGATGCTCTCCCCCATAGCAACTGGGCGAAGTGAGTGAGTGGCTGCATGGTCCTGGCTGCCAGCTGGGGTTAAACCATGACAGCATGTCATTTAAAAATTACATTAAAGCACATGGATTGTTTATCCTAAACTTGTTAGTGGCATTTGAGGCAACCAAATGTAAAAGCTTAAAGTCTTTCTGGCATTTTTTTTATGAAAGCATGTCCACATAAAGTAGTTTGGTAGATCCAGTATTGTCAACACCACTGACCAGAAGATGTGCTGTAAACTTCTAGACCACATTGATTAACTGAAAAGGTAATGTTATACTGGCACCATGAGAAATGTTCAATATTCATACAGGTGCATCATACCCTTAGTTTTGAGGATCAATGACGTGCTGAATACTTCAACTATTTAAAGCAAACGTTTAAAAAAAGCTTAGTTGATAGCGCATGACTTGCTTATTAGTAAACATTAACATATTTGCACTAATAGTATCTAAAACCCAGAACTATCCCATAGGCATACTTACAGCTTGTCATGAAGTAGTTCTCCTAACTTCAGTTCTAAAAAGGAACAGAACAGGATAAATAATCAGAATCACCCTTCTTAGTGCAATATTTCCAGGGTAGTCTTGTTGCTGACCTGTCTTGTGCTAAAAGAGAACAAGGTGTGGGAAGCAGACCAGATATTTCTACTCCACCTACAAGTGCTTTTACTTACAAAGCACTTTCAAGACTGAGAGGCTAAAAAGCCCCAGTTGTTCACAGTCTTTCCTAATCCCTCTCTGTTATACCAACCATTAAAGGGGGTTTCAGAAATACCAAATAATAGCATCTGAATAGCCTTGAACACAGGACAGGAGTTTTCTGTGCTCCTTCATGCAGATGTCTAATTTTCTCCAGAGGAGTTTACTGAAAGGCTTGCTTTTCCTCACTACTTTTAACAAAGTCTTTAGATGTACTTGATGTGTACACAAACAGTATACCACTAACATACAGGAATTCTTTGACAGCATAAGGAAATTGTCTTTATCATTACATAATATTGTGTGCTGTAAGTTGCAGTTTTGTATTTATTATTCCCTAATGCCATCATAAAATCAGTTGAAAAAATAAAGTTGCATCTCCTCAGAAGCTCGGCCTTGTTGCAAAGATAAAAAATGATGCAATTAAATGAATAAAACTTAGGACCCTATAGATCAAAAAATGTACAGGAAAAAACAGAGTGTTGATTCTGCATGGATGAATGAGGTTTCCATTTGGCAGAAGAGACAGGAAATCTTTGCAAAGAAAAAAAGCAGGTGTAAAAATGCACGAGATGAAAAAACATGACTTAAAAAGACATTTATGTAAGCTGGAAGAGGAAGCAAGGTGAGGTTCTTCTGATATTTCCAACGTCACAGGTACGTTAAACACAGGGAGACACAGAATCTATGTAGTCCACTCACCTGGAGCTTGAACCTGGGTCAAACTGTTGTTTAAAACACCTCAAAGAACTTTGCTTAGCCTTCCAAGGATTCCAAGTTTTCTCAGAACACAAGCAGCACAACTCACCTCTACAAGCTTCTTCAAAATCCTGGGTTATATCTATCCAGCTTGTATTACTCTTTTCCATCTTGTCAGGCATCCCGAGTTCCCATCCTGAATCATCATCTTCGGCTGAAGCTTTCATAACCATGATACTGCACCTTTAAATTCGTATCAGAGACACTGCACATTATGCACAAATCAGAAGAAGTGCTTCATGACAGAATATTTTTTTCTTTTCAAGCACCAGGTGAGAAAGGGAAACTAACTAACCTGATTTCATACTAAACAGCTACCATTAATTACATAAAAACATGCCCCCCAAAAAAACCTATTTATAAAAATTCTTTTTTAAAAATGTTTTCTTATTCACCGTTTCCCTATAACTAGCTTGTAGGCTATGAAACCTCAAGAACTAAGGACACCAAAACTTTAGCAGTAGAGAGCCATAATAAAGTGTGTACTGTCAAACTGGAAATAAACCAGGAAACAATGTCCAGAGATCATGTCTTACAACAGATAAAGATAGCAAAATTTTTTGTTGTTGTTTTACACCATTAGAAAGACACATGTCCTCCCAACTGCTCTGTGAAAGGAATTAAAGAGAGGGAACTGCAAAACTGACGACACACAAGTTTATTATTCGTACAACGTGTGTCCAAACAAATCTGTGAAAATGGGCATATGTGCTCCAACATCATCAAAAAGTAACACCAAAATTACCACAGCAACGTTAAGCAACTTCGGACTGGAATATAATCTTTAAACTTCACCGACTAGCTCTTTGGAACTCTTTTTGTGTTTCCACAATCTCACGATGACACGGGGCGGCCTTGAAGAAGTTTATGTCTTGCCAGTCAGCCTGCCTTCGAGACACCAGCAATGCCAAGCCTCCCCTTATCTACGAGGAAAGAGGCACCTGCGACCCCAGCGAGCTCTACACAGCTTAATCAAAGCCTCCACGGCAGCTTTAAAACAAAGGCCCCCGTGACACGAGACCTCACAGGCACCGGTATTTAATAAAAACGGGGGGAGGGGGG
>NW_009648536.1:2860572-2867236 GCF_000708025.1 Charadrius vociferus
TGGCTGTATGCCGCATTCGAAGTGCCGAATTGAAAGGCTTGAGGCGTTTTTTTTTTTTTTCTGCTGTGTGAGCTGTTTCCTCCCTTTTGCCTCCTCCGTTTTAATGAAAGGTACCTGATAGAGATTATGTAACTGTGTTCCTCTGCAGAGTTTACTCAGATGTGCTGATTGTCTTTCATCTGGGGGAAACCAGATGACATAAGATGTCTAAGGGAACTACATTTTTAAAGCCGTTTACAGTAGATTTATTAATTTTTTCAAAATGCACAAACTGAATGCTTCCAGTGTTTCTGGCAAAGATTACCAACAAAAGCGGCTAATGTGTTTTACTAACCAAACAGAGGCTAGCTTAAGTAGATTTTGCCTCCAAGGTTATGAGAAAGTAGTTAGATTTTAAAATGAAGACGCTTAACTTCATCCACCACCCTTTCTATTCACCGTGCTCAAAGTACAGAGCGTTTGCACTTGGAGGAAAGCAAGAGGAGAAAACTGTGAACTCCTGTTAAACGAATGACAGCACCTACTTTACCTGGAAGAATTGTCTTTAGTTCAATGGCTGTTGAAGTGTCTGGTGGTTCACAGCTGCACTGTATGTAATTCTTGGGGTGATATGCAACTCTATGTAACAGACATCTTGTAACGATCCTAAGGTTATGGTGGCAAAAAGCAGATCATTATTGTTGGACCTGATGGTGTCCAAAACATCTATAAATGAAAGCTGGTTTTATCTTTTTTAATACAGAAAACAGTGATACCTGGCCCAGTGCTCTGCTCTGTAGAAAGACTTGATTTTCTGGGGAATTCCACTTTTAATTTCAAGAGAGAAGGGCTGTAGCCCATATAATATTCTCTAATAATCATTTAACTATGAAACTAACAACACCCCCCAATATTTAATAAAAATTACTTTCTGAAAAGGTAGTATGTGTGAAGTTTGTCACAGGTGCTTCAGTTAGCAAATACCTATTTGTGTTTCTGCGCAGGCCGAATGGTAGCAATTATGAGCTGGCTTTTGTGAAGTAATCCTGGTGATCCCCATCCAGTTCTCAGTAGACCAATGGATGCATCCTAATTAACTGTAAGCAATTATCACTTCTCTTGGCAAAAATACCAGCTTCAAAAATGAACAGCAGGTTGGTTATGTGTGTGTGTGAAATAACCGTAGCAGTTTCAAAAGTTAACACATATTTACTGCAGTAACCCCTAAGCTGAAATCCTTTGTTTCAAGAACATCAAAGCACTTTAATCTGATACAATACCATGAAATGCATTGATAGAGCACTGTGAAGGACTGATCTAACTTCTGGTACATGTGATATTTGCATGGGAACATCCAGAGGAATAAAATCACTTTTTACTTACTTTTAGGTACCATGCACACAATTATTGCGGGGGGGAGAGGGGGGTTAGATTACAGAAGTTACGAGTATTTAAAATGTATGATACAAAAGTATTTTTCTTAGTCGAGCACATACACGTAGGATCCACAAGGTAGCCCTCAATGTTAAGCAACACAGAAAAGCAACCTTCAGGTAGTTCTTGGCAGTTGCGTCCAGAACATACTGTGTGCTTCCTTCTTGGTGAAGTGGGAGTAGATTAAATGTAAGAATTATGAGGAACTTGTTTCACTGTTAATTAAGGAGTACCTTTGTTCCTGTAATACAGTAAGAACACATCATCGTATACTTGACTTAAATAGGCTGCTTTGTTTAAGAAGACTTCAGCTAACCATGTACCAGTTTAGGGTGTAGTCAGTTGACTGCCTGCTATTTTTGTCTTTCCAAATTGATGTTACATTAATTTTGAAGGCACTGATGTATTTTGTATGAGTTTGTAATACAGAGTGTCTATTTTTACACTGCAGAAACTCATACTAAAGCATTATGAATTTTTTAGGGATACTTAAGGGGAGAAATGAGCAAACTTGTCCTCTACTCTTCAGCTTAAGAAAAAAAAAAATCCTGTAAAAGGAATTTTGACCAGCATAAACAAAAAGGCATCTGCAGTCTTTGAAATACTGTGTGCACAAAGTTAATTAAATGAAATGGAAAACCGTAACTTACCAATAAGTTTTGTCTGTTTATAATGTATTCTCCTTATACATTGGATGCTATTCTTAAAACATGCTAAATAAATGGAAGCAGATTTAAAAGATAAGTCTCCTTTGTTTGCTCTAAGGATCAAGAATCTTCAGTGTGTAGAGTTACGTATTGAACTGTTTGTACACAATTACATTGTTTGTTTATAATTTTCTGAATAACGCAGACAACCGTCCTCTCCCTCAAAAGTGTCTTAAGTCTGTTGTGTGCTGTGTGCAGCAAGTTAGTTGCAGTTAGCTTTCTCCCATGAAGTAGGTATCGCATAGTCATTTTTGAAGATTATTCTGTATCTTTTGCTTTGCTTAAAGCACGTCTGAATTTTCAGGAACTTACCATTGCTTTGGATGCCCTTGTTAATGGAGTTAATTGGTGCAGGGAGAAAAGGAAAATGGAGATACGTGAAACTATGCATAAATAGAAAGAAGGTGACCTTCAGCTGGGCCAAAGTCTATTTTAATTCTTGCTGTTCTTTAAGTGCCTGTATATGAAGGAATTTATCACAGGCTATTCCAGATTAAGGTCCTGTTTAAAAACAAAACAATACAACCTGAAAAACTGTAGCTTCATAGTATTTTAGCTGACGGCTTTGTCCTAATATAAGCTGTCAAAATCTGGTGCACTGATGTAACAAAAAATACCTGTGATAGTAGTCAGGATATGAAGAAGTAGCAACATATTGCCCTCAGTGCACAAATTAAATGATATGCATAAATTATTTTTGGGGTTTTTTTTTTTTTAATTGTGAGTATGTAGGTTCTTGTTTGACTGAAACACACAAGATTCACCATTGGTTTTGGTGGATTTTTTTTTTTTGTTTTAATACCCTGCATATACAAATTAAATGTGATTGTCAGTAGGCATATGGAAAAAAATGGCTGACTTGGTATGAGCTTTTGAAACATGGTGCATCACTTTAGAAATCTGTCCCCTCCCTGCCATGAAAAACAACACCCACTCCTTCCCACCCCAATCCCCAGAACACTTAGATGGAAATATCCACCAGGGTACAAATCTATACATTCCGATTTACTCTGTGCAGAGAATATTTATGGCTTATTTAATTTGTAGTATTACAAAAGCAAGAATAGCCTATATTAGAAAAGCAAGAATAGCCTAATGAACCACAGATGTGATGTTGAACTGAAATGCTTTTGTATGCATTGAAATACACACTTAACAGAGCACAAAAGATCTTCTCAAAGGTGAAAAAGAACAGAGGCTGTGTTGGACAATTACCAAATGTTCTAATGGTTAGGGAGGAACGACATATCTAGAGATAAAGAGCCAAAAACAGATTCTCCAGTGTGTATGTGAGACAAGTGTTGGCTTTCAAACGAGGGAGTGATTGTTTTTCAGAGTTAAGGAGAGCCAGTAGCCGTGTTCATTATCTGGAACTGACTGGATATGTTCAGTACGTAGGACTATGGAAACAGGCAAGGCAGATTTAACTAGTACAGGTTAAGATTCAATGGTAAACAATGAGCAGCCAGGTGATAATTACAGAGGAACAGGACAGGATCTAATAATGCTTACACATTGCTACCCGTTAAAATATATTGAACAGCTTTTTCTTATTCTTCTTGTTTTTTCTGCCCCCAGAGGGGATAACCGTTAACTTTTAAAATTATTTGTGATTATTTTAGCCATATGGTCTGATCCTGGAAGTCATGAGGTACTGCTTACATAGTAGAAAATGTCAATTTAATAGACTATAAACATGGGAGTTGGGAGTGGGGAGCCTGTCTTTGTCTGAAAACTTGTGTCTGCATAAATGTCAGCAATCTGTCACTCCATTCATTGCTTGAATTGGCTTGTCAAAAATACTAAATGAATGCAATGTAATTTGTGTAAACCTATAAACTGCCTTTTTAGCTTATGATGCAGGACTCCTCTGATGTCCTTGCCTTTCCACATTGTGTGTAGATTGACATACGTTTGTTACTTTTTTTCTAAGTGCTTGGATCATCCTGTTAAGAAGTATATTCCTATGGCTGAATTCCCTACAAATATAAAAATCAGAGACTTTGTGTGGAACCCGTCATGCTCCACATGGCAGTATTACTGTTGCTGCTATGAAAATATGAAAATGAAGAAGCATACCTGGCTTCCCATCAAGCTTTCACTGAATGGCAATATAATTTGCCATCACCTTATTTTCAAAACACTGCAGATTTATCATTTTTTCTGGCTAAATAAAATGCTAATTGTTTGCAGTAGTCTGCAAACTGCAGTAGTTGCAGTGTGCCTGTTAAAAATTTTACTTGAAATGTAAAATTCTGCGAAATCAAAAGAATAAGGAACCATTAACTTCATAGCATCAGATAAATGTTTGGAATTGTATTCTGTTTAATGTGATTTTTAAGTATATCTTTACAAAAGATTCAATGGATAAACTTTGGCACAAAGTAATGTGTTCGAAAACAAGCAAAGCTAGGGCAGATTCCTGCAGCCTCATATAAGTAAACTGCATCTGAATCAAAGAGAATTGTTATGTAAATAAGAACAGCGGTGACCTGCTACCACATTTGTACACCAGAGTCAGGTTTTCTAAAGGTAAACCTGCTCTCTGTAGAAATAAATTCTAAACTTGGAACCACTTCATCTGTCCAAGAAAAAAAAAAAAAATCTAGGTTCAATCAATCAATGACCTTTAACTTCCCAAAAACATGTATCTTCCTAGTAAAAATATGGAGTTCTGCACAGAATGATCTTTTGGGTGAAATAATTAAGAAAAATGCAGCCAAAAAAAATCCCAAAGTTCTATCTTTTGCATTCTTTCTTTACATTAACACTGAGAAGAGTTAATGGGTTTCAGTAACCAATACAAGTATTTGCATTAGGCACGTTACTATCACTCATTTTTTCTTAAATGAAATTACACTTTTTGCCAGTCTTAAATTAATTGGATCTACTGCTGTGTCCTCTTTCTTCAGTAGAAAATTCTTATATTTCTAACTGATTTATTTTTGTCGTGTGCCAGGACACTTACAGAGCTGTGTAAAAACATTCTTTTCTTAAATAACTTAAGTAAACTGACTTCAGCTTTAAAAAATTTTGAGATTTTTATCTACATGCCCCTTATTTGCTCTTTACTTGCCAGAGCCTGCCTGACACTATTTTTGTCTTTGCCTGAGTCATACTTGAGTTTATTCCACATCTTCTGCTTTGCTTTAGACAAAGTCATGCATTTAAAATAATTCCATGAATAGAACTTCACAGAAAACTTGTAGCTGTATTTTCTGCCATTTTAAAGTATTCTCTCTTAATCATCGTCCAATGTGACTGCTGTTATGGAACAAATGAGACTGTTCCTACCGGTTGCCAATGTGCTGGTAGATTCCTGCATTCCGATTATCTGCATTCTTCTCATTCACGCTAGATGACTTGAAACCTGTAAGGTTGGAGAGAGAGGAATCTCCTGCCAAATACATGTGTATTTTCTGATTGCAGCCCATAGGTTTACAAGTTTTAGGAAACATAATTAATGTTGAATTATTTGCTAGAGAAAGACCCCATGAATAATAAAATCAAGGACGACTGGTTATGTGCCATAATCACTCCTATCTGTTCCTGTTAATATGGTGTGTCCTGGTTTGAGCTACACGGGACTAATTTCTCTTCTAGCACTTGGGAAGACTGCACTTTTAGAAGCCTCTAGTGTCTGAATTTGTGAAAATATTTACTTTGTAGCCAGCTATGGTGTGTGGGTTTCAAGGTCTCAGTCTTTTCGAGCTTGCCAGGTGCAGGGATGAGGAGGAGTGACCCAAGCTGGCCAACCGGATAATTTCATACCATGAACATCACATTCACTGTAAATTAGAGTTTGCTGTGAAGTTCTCTCTCTCCCTTGATGGCTGCCATCCTGAGAACTTCTTGCTCTGCTGCCGGACTCCTGAGGCCTTCCCTTCCTGCCGAAGCTGTAGCGCTTGCAGTGTCTGACATTTACTGTCCACTGCTGGGAATGCACTGCTTACCACTGATAGAATTGGCTGAGTATAATCTTTGCGTATTCTGTATTGGGATCAGTATTGGTTCTTTAGTGCTATTAATGTTAATTATCTAATCTTACTCAACTATATCTGTTTATACTTGAACTCCCAGGTTTTCTTGTTTTTTCCCAGTTCCCTTTCCCGGGTGAGGAGGGGTCATCAGGTGATGAAATGATTGTCTAAACAATCTCCCTCAGGGAGGGAGATTAAATTGCCTACTTCCAGAAGTTATCATTGATACTCAGTGGCTCAAACGCGGGCACATCGAGGTTAATTTGCCATAAAACGTAACGGTGTTTAAGTGTATGAAACAGTATTTGCCTTTAGCAAAAATTGGGGGGGGCTGGGGGGGATGGTGTAGAGAAATGAAGCCTTTGGCTTCTACAAATCACTAATCTCGAGGTTTTCTTACTTCTTTTAGTCAGTGCCTCCTCAGCGCCCCTGGCCCAGGGGGTACTCACCTGCGCTGACAATGGGGTGCGCGGGTTCCGCCGGGCGGGGGGAAGCGCACCACGGAAACACGGGGAGCGGCCAGTTCACGGGGGGGGGGGGGCGGGGCGGGAGGGCGGAGCCGAG
>NW_009648536.1:2868160-2891748 GCF_000708025.1 Charadrius vociferus
CCAGGCGGCGTTACGGCAAAACTTACACGCTCCGCGGAGCGGAAGGGCCGTGGGAGACGCCGCTCACTGCGGTCCTGCGGCCTCGTAACGCCGTGGGTGCGCGTCCCCCTGCCCTGCCGGGCGGCACAGCCTGGCGTGGGTATGGCGTGGAAAACACGGCGGCTGGAGTGACACTGGCTTCGTCTGCCATGCGGCATAGCCTGCTGAGCGGCTGTTTAACTTAACCCTCCTTGGGTAGGAGTTTATTGATTTTAGTTACTATTTTTTTCTTTTTCTTTTCCTGCCTCATCTTACAGCAGTGGAAATCTCGCACAGCAAGTGTTTCGCCGGGTGTCGGTGCAAACGCGTGACAGAGAGAGCCTGAGAAATAGGCTGCATGTCAGGGGTGGGGTGGGGTGATGTTTTTCTTGAGCATAAACAGTTTTCAGCCCCAGAGCTCTGGCAGATGTTCAGGGGTCCTGACCTGGATGAACTTCTGTTATGTAGGCTCACAGCTGTAAGGTGTCCCTGGTATGTTGTAGGCGGAGATGAGATTCTTCTGTGTACCTGTATGGTGTATAAACGCTACGAAATTAGCCTTATGGTATGAGTGTTGCTTTTTGTATATTTATTTTTCCGTCATGAGGGAGTTAGCTCTCCAGGGAGTTTATTCCCACTAATGGTGTTCTTTTAGAGGAATACATCTGTGATGTTATATTTTATGAAAGGGCTTCCCTGTTGTGCAGGTAGCTTTCAGTATGTATTTCGCTGCTGCATATAATGATGGGTGGACAGGAGGCTGCTGGTGGGATAGCCCCACCTTCTGGTTAATCCTTCAGTGGAATCACACTTGTGACCTAAGAGTTTTTCTGGAAATTATACCTCATGATGTGCACTGCAAGTGCAAATCTGTGTTGGAATTCTTTTTATTTTTTGGGTTGGGGAGTGGCAAGATAATCTGCTTTTCTGGAGACCTTATTATCTCATGTCAAGATAATTGTTAACACATGCTGCTCTTTCAGCAGAAAAAAGAATAATTCATTGTTAGTTTCTGTTATCTCGGTTCACTAATGTGTATTTTTTTTATGCTAGCATTAATTTAAAGGAAGTACATTTTTTTTTTTGAAAGCTTCATGAAAACAAGTTTCTCCTTTTATTTACTTCAAAAAAGGGGGAAGGGATCCCAAACCAACGAGTAGTCTTAATGTGTGAAGTGATACCTGATCTGTGTTTGTGTGAAGTGATATCTGATCTCAGGTTTAGCTTTCAGTTCAGGTGTTGAAGATGGCCATGCTCATACCTAAGTTTTCATATTCAGGGAATTCACAAATTGCCTTCCAAAAGGAAACTTTTGAACTTGAAAAGTATTCAGTTGCCTTGGTAGTAGATGGCAACACACCCTCAGCTGATTTGTATTAGTTAGCTTATTGCTACTGGAGCAACTTTCCTGAAATTATGTGTGAGAAGCTGCAATTAGAGAGGGAAAACTCTGAAGAAGGCTCTCTGAAGTCTTCTTGGCTTACAGAAGGAGCTTGCTATTTCACTTCATGTTTAGGTTTTAGCCTAGGGAAGATATTCAGCTTGTCACTCAACAACTTGTCAGCAAAGTATCCTATGATTAGAGACTTTGCAGTCTTTAAAATTCATGGTGATACTCTGTTGGACGTATCTGGGAACCACCTGTTTTTTGGCTGTCGATGTGTTAGTTGAAACTTCTCCTTGAATTCCAGTTATCTGCGAGCTGCTTGCGCTTAGGAGATTGCTTCTGTGATTTGCATTGCTAATGTCTGAAAGAACTGAATGCTGCTGCGGTCACCCTGGCCCTGGAGTATAACTGCAGTAGCTGAAGTGTTTAAAGTCCTTGAACAACTTGGAGGGGAAGTCAGGTTTCTTGGAGTGAGTGTGAGAGTGCTGAACAAGGCAGCTGCCTGTACTAGTGCTTAGGAGGGATTTGTAATGGCAGTGTATCTCTGGGTGTGTTTTCAAGCGCTGCCGCTATCCACGGCTTAACTGTCCAATATCCTGTGCTAAGCATCAAGAAGATTATGAACTGTTCAGTGTGTGTCCTGAATACATGAACGATTCAGCACGGTTTACATTTGGAAATACAGCTTTGTGACAGTTAAACATAGAAAGACTGGAAGTAGCGGGGGAGGAGGGGAGCGCCCAAACATCCTTCCTTTCTTTTGCAACAGCTGCAGAGGGGACAGGCCTGAAACTGTCATCCTAAAAGCTTAACATGTTAAAAGGCACATGTAAATTTTCACTACATCTTTAAAGAAAGCCTTACAATTTATGAGAAGCAGGATGTCCAGGGTTTTGTGTCCTGGAGGTAGGTAATACTGCTTTATTGCTTCAAGTATAGTTCGTAAGCTAAATGGTACAAATCAAGGTTTTGAAAGTGAGAAGGGTTTCTGAGTGTTTTATGGTTTGTGAGATGATTATGTTTCTGCATACTAATGAGGTTGAAGGGCTGGAAATATATTTGAGTAGTTATATCTGCAATATGGAGCCACAGATTTACTATTTTTTTTTATTATTATTTCTGGATTAAAACCGTGTCACTTTAACTCAGCTGGTGAACTAGCAAGTTTAGGTGTTTGGGTTGTTTTCTTCACAGACCGACCTTAGGCATCAAGACAGCATAAGCGGAAGGAGCAGTCACTGGGTTAGCTGCTGGAAAGCACTTGACATTTAGCACTATATCAGCGAAGCATTTCCAAGAGCTGGGGAAAGTTACTGTGTTTCCAGTCCTTGTTCAGTTTTTGGTGTAGAGAAATGCTTAGTTTCTGCTATGACTGTCCTTTCCCTCCTGGCTATTTTTATTGCCCCCTTCTCCCTCCCTGTGCCATTCACCACCTACCTGATGAAAGGGTTATGCTAGCTGGGCAAGAAGTAGCTGACTTTTGCAGTATTTCTGTCAACTTGAATCACGCAAGCTTTGAATGTGATACTCTGTGAGCCTGGTGATGGCAAGTTCGGCGTGTCTTGAGGAGTAACCTTATGCTTGCTGTGCTGGTAACTTTCTAGGAGCTTCTTTCCAGGCAAGAAATTAAGTACTGTTTTCTTATTTTGCTCTTTTCCTGATAAATGTACTAGTTTATTGTTGGTTGTTGTTCTTCTTTTTTTTTTTTTTTAAGGGAATCACTGTTGGATATTTACAGCTTTTTTTGGCTACATGTATCAGACTGTTTTTACAGTTAAGTGGACTGATGGTAAGCGGCTGTATGACGTAGTTGGCAAGCTGCTGTTCAGGGCTTTGGTGCTTCAGTCTTCTGTGAAGCTTTATGTATGTCATTTTGAATGTCTGATTATATACTGCAGTTTATCTAGTCATGTCAAAAAGTCAGCACTTCGCTGTAATGCAGCAACAGGAAAACTAATCAGCTGACTTTTTTGGTTTCCTACTATAAATATTTATAGCAAAGGGTACAAGGAAAAGGCAGTAACTGATTTTTAGAAGTATTTTTTCTTTAGCTAATAAAGGTTGTTAGCCTTTTCATTTTATGTTGAATTTGAAAATTAGACTCTTTTCCACCAAAAACCTAAGATTGTTTTTGTTACTTGGAGTTGGTTAGCTTTAGTCATTAGATAAAGGGTTATTTTCTGCCATTGCTACATGAAGTCTTACAATTACATCTGGAATGAAAGTATCTCTAGTTTTTCCGGTATCTTGAATGAACTTTTTCTCACGGAAGAACTACTTTTAATGTAGTGTTTTAATTATCGTTTTTTGATGACCCTGAAAGCTTTTTGAGCTCTTGCATATTAAAGTATTAGGAAGAGATAACTGTTTAGTGTGTACTCAGAGACATTCTGTCCTAATTTACAGTTTAATTTAATTTAAGAAACAGCTGGTCCTGAAAATTGTCTGTCTCTGGGCTGTTGATTAGGACTTTAATTCCTATGAGAATTCCAGAAAATAAGATTGGGGATGGGGTGAGAAGTGTATGGTTTTGTTTCCCAGTGCTTGTAGAAGAAGGTTCAGAAACTGGGCTAGGAATAGGCATATATATAATTATTAATATATAATTATTTATATATATAGATTCTGTTTACTAGATTGTGGTTGAGTACAATGTAGGATTTGCCAACTTGAAACTTAGTTGTGAGCTTGAAGGGTTTCCCCAGGTTTTCAATCACTTGAGTTGTAAGTTGAATTATAGATAACCAAAACATTTATGCATTGTACTGTGGATTGAGCTTTTGGGATACGAAACAGTTTGTACAAATAACAAGGGAAGAGCACTGTGCTGTCGTGGTGAATGTTTCTTTTGTAATCTGAAGTAACGTACTGCAGTTTTCCATATTGTGCAGGGATATTTGTGGGGTTTTGGTGTATTTAGGATGCTCTGGGTAGTTTGCTTTTTTGGTACTGAGATGGTGACTCTTGCTGTCATGTGTTGCTGCTCATCCTAAATTTTGAATACAGGGCCTATTCCTACAAGTGTAAATTTTCTGTGGTAAATAGTTTGTTCCTGCAAAAAACTTTCTTCTACTTGTGGTTTAATTTTTAAAACATAGTATTTTGGAACTAAGATTGCCTAGAGCACAAGGAACACAGTACTTTTTTATATAGTTGTGTTTAAACGGACTTATTCAATGTCTTGAAAAAAAGTATTTCAACTTATGAACAGCTTCTGAGACTTCGAGGTATGTGAAATGATATATTATCAAAGGCCAGATTGCTTCTGGTTTAATCAGTACTGGGGCAGACCCACAAGTACTTCTGAGAGAGGTAAAAGTGTCCTTTGGAAGCATACCCCAGAATGTAGTCACCTGATGTAGTGTAGGGTTTCGATTTATCTGTTTTTCTGCCTAGCATTTAGGAAATTTTAAATCATTACATGTTTTCTCAGGTCATACCTAGGGTTTCTCTACTTAATTTTTTAATTCACTGCTTTTTGACACAATTCTATCCTCTGAACTTTTGTATTCCTTCCTCTTGTGCATACCAGATTTTTTTTTTTTACATTGTAGTATTTGCCAAGATTTTGCTGAGCTACTTGCTTCCACTATCCGGTAAATAAGTACACAGCAAAGAAGTGGCTTATTTGCTGTGCACTTGTTCATGGTTACTTTTTCTAACCTTTCAAGTCAATAAATCTGCGATGAGCATAAGTGAAGTCTGAGCTCTGGCTTTGAAAGTACTTCGGCATGCACCTAGCTTTGGGTACAAAGCAAAACATGGAAATACATCTAGATGAACAATCTTGCAGGTTTTGCAAACCTGTTATGATAGGTGTACTCAATAAAACTGAAGTTTTGTTTTGTTTCTTCATGAATATGATTTGATATGTGGTTTTTGCAACTCATGATACTAAAATATCTTTAAATATATAGTGAACAGAGTCAAAAAATAGGTCTTTCTATATAAAGTATATTAGTTAAGAAAATGAGTTTCTGGAGAATAAAAACTACAGAAAATAGAATATACTGCAAGTATAACAGCCTTCGTAATATCAATAAAGTTTGCATATACATACTCGGTTTTGATTTTTCTAGTTTCATTAGATAAAAAGAACGGTCTTTGGAATGTAGTTAAATGTACTTTGTAGGAAAGTCCTAGTATTAACTAACGTAAATTTTAGAGGTCTCTAGCTTTTTTAAGGACTTTATTTTTCGGGTTGGGTTTGTTTTGTTTTGTTTTTCTTGTGTGTGTTGAGGGGGAGGGTGTAAGAAAAGAAAATACAAAGATAGTTAAAATTTTTTAGTTACACTTATCCTTCCAAGACAGGCGTGTTCTGTGTTGAAGTATTTTGGTCAATTGAAGCATGTGAATTCTGTTTATGTAAACTCAGAATGTCTTCCAGCGTCAGTAGCAGACAGATCATCTTTGTTGTCCCAAAGAGAGGATTCTAATAGCAGGATTTTTAGCATGAAAACTGGAATTTTTTTTTCAGCCTCAATGGTCTCGAGAGGTGGGCTTTATCTGGCATGTTCTGTACGTTTTGCTTCTGAGCACGTCTGTTTTTGTGGCGGAGCCATTTTGCCTAGACTGACTAGTACTGCTTGCTTGGCTTGCCATTAGCTTGAGAGATTTGTCTTCCATGGCAGTTGTTTGAAAACATACTTTTGGGGGAGATTTTCCATTGCAAGAAAATGGGCTTGATGGCAAGACAATCTGGTATAATTCCCAGATACAGAGATATATTTTAAATGGGTGTATGAAAAGCTTCCAGTTTAAGTGAAAAAGCAAAAAAAGTGGTGGTGGGGGGGGGGCGAAAGCAGCTGTGAAAGGAGAGCTGCTGTTGGTTAAAATAAAAATTTGGAGCCTCAGATTTGAGGTTACTGTGTGTTTAATATATGAGAATTCTTTCAGATATAATGCTATCAAAATGATAATGGAAGTGCTCAGCATTGACATATTGTAGTGGTGACTATGCATTTTTTTTCTTATTATGACTAAGTTAGAGTAAGGATTGGAGTTTGGTTTTGTGTCTGCATTCTGTACTGTCCATTAGTGATTAATGGGAGGGAAAAGGGAAAACAATTTACAGTGAATACACTTAACTGCAAGTTCTGGTGCAGTTGAGCCATGCATTACTGTCCTGAGTTTAATTTGATTTCTTCAGTTTTATTTAAAGACAGCTGTTCAGAGCATGTATAAATTCCACCTGGATACCTTGCAGTAAGTTATGGGTATACTCACTATCCACTGAAATACATGCATCAGTTTAAGTACCGTAATCTTAAAGAAGATGCAAGTAGAGCTATGTGACAGTGGATGCAAAGTGTTTGGTTAGTAGCATTTACTTTTTTTTTTTTAATTCCCTCTTTCCATTATCAGGTAGATGATGTAGAGTAAATTTTATGATTTAGGTGGCTTTCTACTGTGGTATGAAGTTCCTGATATTTGTGTGAAAATGAAAAAGGATTCCTCTAAGAGAGAAGACAGACAAGGGAAGTGGGACAGGCACCGGCTGGATTTTAGTGAAAGGGATTTTTATTTATTTGCTTATTTTTTGAAACAGATGGCATTTTACGTTTCTCTTCCCCAAAGTAGCGGATTTAGGATCACAAAAGTAAATGAATGCCTAAAATGGGAATGAGACTCTGCTTTATGGAAGTATCAGGAGCCAGTTTTGACTGTGCATCAGATACAGGTATGTGAGATCAAAGAAAAAGAGGGCTTTGTTTGGTATCCCTAGTGAAGAGTTTAGGCAGGAAACAGCACGAGTACTTGATGCGTGATCTTCAGGGGTTGCAGTAAGGGAGGAAACCTCAAACCTGGCAGTTGTCAAAGAAAAGCCCAAATCTAAAAGTTTATTTATCCACATGAGAAGAACTGGGGCTGATGCTGTTTCTAAAAGAGGATAGCAACATCTGGATTCTGTGACCCTGGTCATAAAGGGTTTATGTTTTCTTGCAGAAGCCCTGAGGTCCAGTCACCTGTGCTGGCAGAATGGTATTAGTATCAAGCATTAAGATCACAGTACTAGAATTATTAATTTCCCTTTTACCCCCCATGCAGGTTGCTACTTAATTTCTATCAGTAAAATTTCTTCTGAATCCTGTTACAATGTCTGACCAGAATTATTGCTGGCTTGGAGAGGCTGATTAGTGTTAGCAAATTAGTGTTCTTCTAATGCACCTAAATCAACTTAGTGTTCAGGAAGATGGTGTCCTGATGAGTCCTCTGTAGTCTAACAGGCACTCCCAGTAATGCCTAATAGACACGCCTGAATGTGAGGGCTGAATGAAATGGTGCCAGTTCGATTCTTTAGCCATTGTTTTGAGCAAAAGAAAATCGCTTTGTGATAGTGCTTGCCACTTTGTGCGGTAGCTTTTTTGGTTAGAGTGTTTATCCAAGAAGTAGGAGTCTGGTTTCCATATTATTCTGTTACATTTCAGCACGTGCCAAAGCTTACATGAAAGGTAAATGCTGGGGGGGTATCCTCGGCCCTTCTGCACAAGCTTTGCCAATGAGTGACGAAGTTTCGTAGGGCTGAAAGATGGATCAGCAGAGAAGGCAGTCAGTGGCTCAGTGACAAAGAATTCACTTAGAAGGGTGGCAAAGACATGTCCCATAAGGCATGTCTTTGTTTTTCTGGGGAGAAAGGAAAAGGTGGAAATTATGTGTAACTTCTTGCAGTGCATTTAATTTATCTTGCTGCTGGTAGCATTATTACAGTGAGTGCAGCTTTCTTATTTGGAACCTTGCCTGCCTGGAGAAATTTCCTATGAAGAATGCCTGCTTCCCCCATGCAGGTGCAGATAACGTTCCACAGGCCATGTGAAAAGGCAGAGGGAGATTGCACAGAATCCAGCATATATCAACTTGAAGTTTAACTAGGCAACACTCCCTGTTCTCTTCTGTTTCCCTCCAACTTAAGGCTTATTTTGTCAATTGTTGTTGTTGGTCTTTTAAATGCAGAAGAACTGATGCTAATTTACCCTCTGCTCTGCTACCACTGGCAGGCAAGTGACATTAAATGTGGTTAAAAAGTATGTTTAAACAGAGTCTCACCCACCTTCTGCTTTTACTTTTCTTCAATTCTTCATTCAAAATAAGCACAATATTAAAAGTTTTTAAAATAGTTTGGAAGTGATTTTTTTGCATCACATAGTAAAATGTTAAAAAGAGATTTTGTTACTTTGGTGTGCATAAATGTTCCACCACAACTCTCTGGATTGCTGATACATGCATTTCTATCTTTTTCTCCCTGCTCCTTCTCACTGTGTTTTTTTTTGCAGAGGTTCTTGTGCTTTTTCTTATCTGCTTGTCTTTTCCCCTTGACCTGGAGCATTTGCACATTAGCGCTTACTGAAATACTTTGTGGTGAATTTAGACCAAAACAAATTAAGACCTTGCAGTTCAAGATAGTTCAGCTCTGTGGCTGGCTCCACTTGTACAGCAGTTCAGTACACTATAATATGTAGACACTGTTGGCACTGGCAGACTGTTCATCATCTGTCTGACAGCGGGTCAACACTGCAAGCAAAACGGCACTTGGCTACTTGAATTCAAGAATCTAATATTCTCCCTCCCCCCCCGAGTAAGACCTGCAACCTGCTTTGAATAATTCAGACCTTATACATTATGAAGTTCTTTGCATTGTGATGGACACAGCTATTTGTCTGTAACTATTCATTTTTCTTTAAAGGAAGTCAGGATAATTTACACTTGAAGCATACTTGGACAAATCTAGGACACCTGTTAACTTGAACCAAGCTGGAATTCTTGTGAAAAGTTAAGCATTTGCTTCCTGGCTGCTGGGAAAAGATTCTACTTTCAGGTACGTCTGGAAATAAGCTTGCTTCTTACTTCATCTGCATTAGGCTTTTGGCAATTGCAGAGTGGAATTTACCAGTAATAATAAACGGATTATTTTATGTGCTGAACAACAAGGATTTTTGAGAAGTCTTACAAATTTCTCTTTGGGAGGGGACTGTGTGTGTGCGCTTGACTGAATCTTTCCTGCATTTCCTAAGAGAACAAGTGCTTTATCTTCATTCTCACCACCCATATCTTTGAACATCACTTTTTCCCTTTACTCTGTCTTCTACCTTAACACTAGCCACTGTGCCCTTTGAGGACACTATGGATATTTTTTTGCCAGTGGGAGTGTTTGTCATTCATACTAAATCTCAAATGGTGCTGAGGTTCAGTTAATGGTCCTGTAGACTGCAACCTTAATTGCTTGGAGGCACCGTTTGAGGAAGCAGTGTACCCTGAGGACACTATGTCCTTAAAAGGATAGGAAAATTGAGTCCTTAGCACGATATGGTTTCTGTCCAAGAAATGTATTCAGGTCTTGCTTAAATAAGAATACCAAACGCTCCATGTTTCTCACTGTGCCTCTAGTCCCAGTTATCCTATAGATAAATGAAATGGCAGTCACAAACAAGTATGTTGTGGCATCTCACAACTTTGTCAGTTAAGTTTAAAGAACTGTATTTACTGGCTTCAGCACAAGCTTTGTTTGGTAAAACTCTTTCAAGGACATGAAAATATTGTCTGTTAAGTAACTGATAGGAATTTCTGTTTTATTATAATCAGACTTCTGAGCTTGATAGGACTGAATTATAATGTAGAATTGTACTCTATTTATATAGCAATAGTTTATTTTAAAAGCTGGATCAAATATTTTGAAGAGAGAAGAGTTTGTGACAGTGTGGAGAAAGGCAATCAATGTGAATTAACTTATTTAACACTTCTAGTGTGGACATATCCAATATGGTGGTAGCATTTCATAATTAAAGAACAGAAGATATTGTAATTTTTAGTTTTAATATCTTCCAGGTTATCGGAGATGGTCATTTGAAGAATCAGGTTTCCGATATGAACAAAGTAAAAACATCATCTGAAAAAAGGTAAATTTAAAACTATAGCAACTTCTCAACATCAAGCTATTTGAGGTTTGTGGAAGAAATAGTCTTTATCTTAATAATAAGATAGACAAAATATACATTATGGGTCCCTAGTAAGAACGTGTAAGTTGTTGTCCTGAAACACAGAGGGAATCAATATTAATTAGCATAAAGTAGCTTCACATTTAATAAATAACTCTTTAAATATAAAACTTTCAGTTAGTGTTAGACATGTTCAAACATAAAATAAACATTAATTTTCATTGAAACAATTATCAATAAATTTAATCATTTCATGCAAATATTGGCAAAATGTAAAATTATTTCTGCTGAAGGAATTAATGGACAACTTTATAATAGTGTATAAGAAGCCATGAATTTGTCATAAGATGTGTATCATTCTCCAACAATCCTGCAATCCAGCACACAGCTAGGACAAAGAAGAGTGAGACTACAGAAGATTGCAAGAGTTGAAAAGTTGTGTTTGTTATTTTCATGATAATTTGTTTTAGCAAATACCTGAAAAAGCTACAAGATTATCTGTGGAAGACAACATGTCTGTCAAGCATCAGAAAACTGTTGAAAAACTTTGTCTTACTTTTTTCTTAAACTATCACAGGTTAAACCACATTGTTAAATCAAACCATCTAATCAGATTTTTTAAAAAAATAAAAATCTAAAGGTGGCAAGATAGGGAATTTTGGCTTCAGTCTTAGTTCTCTGAAATACCAATTATTTTTTAAATGAGTGGATGAACTTGCATGAAGGATGTGCTCTACTGTGTATTAATGTTATATCATGGGATGGAATTAAATTGTGAATTTAAGTGCTTGCATGTAGAATCATCTTTGCTTTTGCTGACTTTAACAGTACAATGGCTTGACATCACAGATTGGTTGTTCCTGTTTGAGAGATGGATCAAAAGAAATAGTAAAGAAACTCTTACGTTTTCTACGTACAGTATATTAGTTTCTTAAGTATTATGATAAGCAAAGTCAAACTCTCAGTCAAAAATGGTATTCTTGGAAATAATACTAATTATATATAATACATAAAGTATACTATCACAAAGAATATTGGATATTTGCAGAGTGGCTAGTTAAATGCCATTTATTCTTCTTTAGTTATTGAGTTAAAATGAAAGTTTCCATCCCTGCAATTCAAAACAGTTGTTCCCTCAGTCATGAATAAATTATGGTGAATTTATTGTACAGAGATAGCTATGAACTAATCAGAAGTATCAGCTTGTTAAAGGTTATTTGGTAATTGGGGAGATGGTTGAGGGGAAAAAAAGAAAGGGAAATGGTTAGCATTGGAATAAAATTAAAACAAACTATTGAGAAGCCTGCCTACTTCAAAATAGTTTTTTAAAGGCTCACTGTAACGTGGTGAAACACAGAAGACCTGTTTGCTGTGGGGGAAGAGGACACTCTCTGATGCTTCAGGGTGCTGGCTAGTCAGCCAGCAGTTTCAGAGGAAGTAGGTGCAGTTGGGAAACTGAAGGTTTCTGATTACTTCCTTCATTTGACTATTATCTTTTGGAAGGCTTCTTGCAAGATGAATAGCTGAAAAATTTTTATAAGCCACCATGTCAGCCATTAGAGTTAGCTTTCTCATCATGAGCAGACACTCAGTGTAATGATGTGGTTTAGTGCTTGTGTAGCAGAAGTAGTGTACGGTGAGTAATGAAGGGTTATGAATCTAGCACTTTATAATCAGAACAAGCATGCTTAAACCTTTTGGGAGTTGGTGGGACTGGAAGAAATGTCCCTGCAGTGAGGGAACTTTCTTTGAGAAGATGTTTTCTTTTTGAGGGAGTTCTTTCAAACGTGAACACTTGAAGTCCTCTGTTTCTCGCTGTCTGGGCAGTTGCTTCCTCTATATCTACTCATAGCTTTCCTAAACAGAGAAGGAGGAAATCCACAAAGCTCTCTGGTTAGCTAGAGTCACGCTGTATGCTTTGGCAACAGCTGAGGTGACGGCAAGCTTGTTCATGCGTCCTTTCTGCAAGTAAGATGGTGGTGTGAGGGGCGTTTTGAGCTGCATCATTAGAACATGGGATGGAGAAAGCATTTCCTGCCTATGGACACATGCAGTGTATGGGATCAAATAAGCCTGGTAAACATCACCTTGGGATGCTTATTCTAGGTTGCTGAATCTATCCCAGAAAAATAATTATCAGTTGTCTTGAGAAGGCATGAGATTTGGGTTAAGTAGGGAACAGAGATGGCAAACCTAGTAGTTGTGTCTGTGGGAGTCAAGGGAGCAGAAGCCGAGTAGCTGTAGGTCAGCCACCTTCTCTTCTTTGCACAGAAGGATCCTGGAAGAACTTGCCAAATGAGGGAGGCAGCAAACAGCCAATGGTAGTTTGAGTTGATCTTGAAAATGCGTCTGATTTTTCATGTGTGAGAGATTAACAGGTGCCACGGGCAGGAAAGTGGCCTTTAAGTACCATGTATGTGTTTAAAGCTTTACGAAAATAACTACTGCACATGACTGCCATCAGGAAGCTAAGGCAAGTGCTCCATCCAAGTGCTCTGGAGTGGAGCACTGACTGGATACCAGAGCAGTGGTAGTTGATTGCTGACAGAAGGAAATAGTGCACAGTTTGTTTCTGTGTGTGCTCTTTCTTCCTCTTTCTGGTTTCAATTAATGACTAAAAATACCTTCAGCTTTGACTAACGATCTGAAAGAGAAGAAAGAGTTCTTGTTAAAATTGCACACAGCTTGAAGATGGAAAGATCTGCAAAAATGTTGGAGGACCAGATGATTTCAAAATACTCTTGTGAAATGCAGAAAATGGTTAAGAATATTTGACGGAAATACATGCAAGGTACTCTGCTTGGAGAGGCATATACCACTGGAATGGATAAAGGACAGTCACATTTGTAGTGAGCAGAGCCAGAAATAGTAAGATTAAACTGCAGGGAGGAAAAATTCCAAATAAAGGGATACAAAATGTTAGAACGAAGTTAATGAATCACCATTTTTGCAGGTTGTGAAGGACTGGTTGGCTGTATGTCTGTCATGAAGAGCAGCTGTGGTGTTCGTCCAGCTCTGAAGAGGATAGTTTATATGGCCTTATAAAGTTTCTTCTGGTGCTCCTTGGTCATGATTTTTATAACTAAAGATAGTAGAGGTGATGTAACAGTCAGTGACTACAGAGTGCTCTTGTGAGAAGGCTTTAGAATGGGTGGGGTGAAAAATGTCTCTTGTAGTAGCAAGAAGGGTTCTTCACATTGTGGGAAAACAGGTCTTGTATGAAAGGCTGGTGACAGTGCTCAGGGTATTCGTGTGAGGTTCTGTGATGTCAGCAGCTTAAGAGGAAATATAGCTCTGACAGGACACAGTTTTTATTGTGCCATTCTGACTATTTCTGTGGTTTACCTAGGTCTTGGATTAAAAATACTGAATTCCATGGTGTCTCTGTTTTGGAGAGCTATCTTCTAGATTTGGATCCTGAATGTTTTGTTGGTCAAAACATATGTATTTGCATTGCAAATGTCCAAAAGAGTTCCATTGCAAATTGGGCTTGCATTTTGTTCTGAGGTCAAAAGGGTTGTCTCAGACGTTACTACATACAGGAGCAGAGTCTGTCAGGCTTGCTGCCGTAATTCCTGTCCTAGAGCTTTTTTGATTTACGATGCAGACATTGAGGGCTGTCACATTATTACAACCTCTATGCATATTAGTGTAGAATATTGATAAATAAGAGTACAATTCTTGTTTTAAGAAGAAAACTCAGTCATAGCTAAGAGGAAATCAGGACTTTAGTTTATATTTCAGCATAGACTCTGAGCTGGTGTTATTTTCAAGAACACTTTATTGGGTATGCCAAAGACATGAAGTTTATTCATCTATATTTCTGTTGGAAGACTTCTTGCAAGATAAATAGCCTAAAACCATTCTAAAGATACTTCTTTAACTGCTACAATGAGTGCTTATTGCTCTTGATAGAAACCCTGGCCCCAGAAAGAGATTATACTTCTAAATCTTAGGACTTAATTTGTTATTAATTAATATCTCACCCAGTAGTGAGAATGACTTGCCCTTCCTAAACCTTTTAAAGCTTTTCTTAAGTAGAGAAATCATGTTAGATGCTAACTTCCTGTACCTGGTATATTGCTTCCATGTGCCAGAGTTGCTTGATGTCCAGGTTTGAGGTAAAACAGGACCAGTTTTCTTCAATAGCTTTACTTTTTAGCTGGGCTTCTCCTAAGTACGGAGATTAACAGCGTAGTGTGCAGACAATGTTCGCTGTCAGAGTGATAAGACTGATGTTTACAGCTGATGCCCAGGCATGGTATGCAGAGAGGCTCTTGCTTATACTTACTGCTGTAACACCCAAGGTCAGACAACTTTGTTATTTACCCCGTAGGAGGGTTGGAAGTGGAAAAGTGTAGAGGGGTCCCACCTGCAGGGAGAAGTGGACAGGACAGGTGACCCAAAACTGACCAACAGGGTATTCCATCCCATCTGCCTCGTGCTGTATAAAAGCTGAGGGACCAAAGGGTCAGCTCTCTTTTTTTCAACGGCTGGTATCCGAGGAGGACTCTGTTCGTTTCGATCCAGAATCCAGTTCCTGTACATCACTGAGTCCAGTCTGGGACTTCCCCAGTGTCAGCTGGTGATGTGACTGTCATCCTGGGAGCTTGATATGGTTTTGTATATATTTAATTATTTTCTTTTTATTTTATTATTAATATTTCATTGAAGTAGTTTAGTTCCATCTAAAATCATGTGTCTCTCTCTCCCCACTCCCCCCTCTTTGAAGAGAGAGGTGGGGGAGGCAGCATCTGTTGGTCCCATCTGGGGTGTCCCACATCCCAGTGGCGGGTTCGGCCCAGACCATGACACTTGAATATTGCAGGTCGCAGCAGTCAAAAATCAAGTTTACTCTGAAATTTTAATGCCTGTAAATGAGTTTTGTCTTTAAGAAAACTTACATTTCCCTTTTTTGTTTGTTCTTAAGGATATTCTTTGCTTTCTTGTGTTGTTTCCATCTTTCAAACTGCATTTATTTCATTGTGAGACCAAGGATGTACCACAATGGAAATTATACATATGCACACACACACAAATTGAAGCAGCATTCCTGTTACATATTGGCTTATTTGTGGGTTGTCTGGGCTTTTAAGTGTTTTGATTGTGGAATTGGTGAAGATAACATCCTTTGAAAGTTTGTCAGTTTGTATACCAGATCAATAGAGCTTGTGGACTTCATTAAAATTCTGGGTTTGTTTTGGAGTATTTCAGGTTCAGTGGATAAATGGAGGAACAGAATTAAAACAAAGCTTGTGCAAATAATAACAGCTTTATACTATTCAACCTGTTTTTTGCTGATGAGAAAGGATTGGAGGGATTATGCTTCACTTATTCAAGGAAAGTAATATTTCAGCAACCAAGACATTTATTTTAGATCAAAAAAATACTTTTAAGTCAAAGTCTAGCAAATAACTGAGAAGTTGATACACTTATTTCACGATATAAAAATATTTTGATGTAAGGTCTATAATTAGTACAACCATTTCTTATTACTGATGTTAACAGCTTGTAAGTATCATTTGTAATTTGAAATTGGTTTTTGGTTATGCTTCTCATTTAGATACCTGTGTGGAAAAGTGAAACTGGTGGAAGCAGTTTCCTCAGCAGCTGTTATATCAATTGGCTTTCACAGCAGCACAACTTTTGCTGCCAGCTACCTCTTTTTTTTTTTTCTTGATTTTAACATTTTTGTCCGCATCTAAACTTACTATTTTAGTAGAGTTAACTGTGTGAAACCTTTTCACAGATGTAAAATACAAATCAAGGAGTAATAATTCCTCATTGTTACAAGCAAAACTGACAGTATTTATAAAGCTAATGTTATATACTTTAGTTTTATTGCAGATAGTCAGAACAGTATGTGTGTAAAATGAATTACTGATGATTATTGCAGGGCTCTAATTTTGCAAAAGTGAAAAGTCAAGGAAGATAATCCTTGGAAATAATAATTTCCTGTAGTTAATTACATTACTATAATTCAAATGTTAAACATTTGTCTAAAAATTACTTTCATGTGGGAATGTGAATCTCAAAACTATTCTGAATTATTTTTATGATCTAAAACTGGAGACCAAATAAAACAATTTCTAGACTGACTATTTTGAATACTATAAACATTTACATTCATTCTTTCTCTGTAATCTACCTATCTATATCAATGCCTGGTTTGAAATTGTTTCTTGTATTAAAGTACATCTTCAAAGTGATTTTATGATGTCAGGCCAAAATACCCATTTGTTCAAAATGAATTCAAACTCTGATGATAACTTTGAACACCTTCCAATGTTTTTTTTTCTTCAAAATGGTGGGTGCTGGTTTACTCACTTCATGAATGATAATCTTTTCTTTCCCTTCCTTTCCGAAACACCAGCCTGTAAGACAAACAGTCTTTGGGACTGTTTGAAGCCAGTTTTTCCTTGAATGGCAGGTTTGATACAATACGCTGGCACTCAATATAAACTATTTTAAATGTAAGTTACTCTGATTGACATAGATAAACAACATTTTTACCTATATCTTGATTTTTATTTGCTGCAACCAATTTGCCTGTTCACAGTTGCTCTTGGAGATGCTGTTATATATAATTAGTCTTCTGCAATGCAGACTTTGCAAAATCTGTAAGTTTGCCAGAATTAAGGAGAACTAAGACTTTTCCAATCGAGATAAAATATGAAGGTGAATTAGCCACTCCCCTTACTCCGACATGGGATTTCTGTTGTTGATGGTTTTTTTTTTCTCTGATCTAGATGGAAAAATGAATATAAAAAATCTTTGTTGTAGTGTTTCTACCAGTTCCCGGACTGTGTCTCTGCTGTCACAGCTGGAGAAGATAAATTTGGACTCTGTATTAGGAGAAGCAGATAATGCCAGATATGTTACCTCAAAGATCCTTCATCTGGTTCAGAGTCAAGGTAAATATCTAAGTTTTGTGGTTTTAGTAGTTTTTTAGTGGGTTTTAGTAGTTGTGTTTTTTTTTGAGCCTTCCTTCTTCTATTTCTTCTTTGCTGGCATTTTCTTTAATTTTTCATTCTGTTTGCTGAAGTTGATTATCCATCTGTTTTTGTCGCTAATTGTTGAAAGCATCTATTTAAGGCCATGTTTAAAGTTATCTGATATAGTATTGGCTACATTGAGTGCATTTTGTATTGTCAAACAGCTATAATTAAGTAATAATTCACAGTGTGTGTATATATATATGAGAAGTGGAAGTATCTGGAAGAGAGCTTTGTTACAGATTTTTTTTCTTTACAGTTTTTTTCTGGGGCATGACAATATTGTTGAACAAGTGAAAGCAAAAATGAGTTTTAAAATTGCTTAAATCTTTCACTTATTTTAGTTTTATATACATATATGCAATTTTTAATAGGTTTTATTGTCTGCACTGTAGATTTTCTGATCAATCTGTACAGGATCGCTTTTTTTCCCTTGCAAACTATATTTTAAAAGAAAAATGGTCTTTTTCTCATTGGCAGAAAAAACCAGGAAGGAGATGACTTCTAAGGGCTCTACTGGAATAGAAGTTATCTTGTCAACCCTAGAGGTAAAATCCTTTAATCTGTGTGGTTATGGGTACATAGCTAGTTAACATTTTATCATTGGGCTTTGTATTATTAAATATATTGTTTTCCTAGCTAGTCTCCAAAACTTGTGTAGGACCTTAATGACTAGATATGGTCTTTAAGAATTCATTTCCCTTACTTTTTATGTATTCTAAGGAATTTTTTGTCAACTATCGCTTCTAATTAATATGCCATACTACATGCTCAAGTTCAATTGGTTTTGTAGTTCATTCATGCTGTGTAGTGGGATGGTTAGCTATGTGGTTACATCTTAAGTTATGTTTGATTTAGTGGTGGCAATTTCTCTGGGCTTTAAGTATCTAAACCACGGTATTAGACACATACATTAACCAAAGAAATCTTTCTGGTTTTATTGCAGAATACAAAAGATCCTCAGACTATTCTAAATATACTGAATATTCTCATTGAGGTAGTCTCAGTTGGTAAGTTTTCGTCAAGGAGTGATTTGTGATTATATTCCTATATTCTTCTGCAGAATTTTGGGGTTCGGGTTGTTATTTTTTTCTGGTTTTTTTGTTATTGTTTGTTTCTGACATTTTGTAAAGCTGATTTACATGCAGAATAAAAAGAACATAAAGACTGAAGTTACCTTTCAAATAATTATACACAAATAATTTACATTGCTATAAAACTAAGTCCAGCATGTTCCTGCATGCTGCAGTCACATATGAAGAAGGTATTGCTGTTCTAAAGACCTTCTTTATGATAACTGTAACTTAGATGCTTAATTCTTCTTTGGCTTCAGAGATATCAGTTGAGTTTTAATTTCTAGGTGGCGGTCGGAGAGCAAGCGTCTTAGTCACTAAAGGAGGGACACAGATCTTATTGCAGCTTCTTTTGACGGCCAGCAAAGACTCTCCACCAAATGAAGAACTAATGGTGCTTCTTCATACTCTTCTTGCAAAAATTGGTCCAAAAGGTGATAATGATATACTTAAGTAATATGGCTTAATACTTTACAGTTTTATAATTGAAACTTAAGAAAAAATTTCTTTCTATTATTGTGTAAGCATCCGTGTACTCGGTAGAGGAGAACAAAAGGAGGAGTAAAATAGAGGGGAGGAAAGAATGGTGAAAAATAGATATGCAGAGTTGACGTTATCAGTAGAAGGAGTTCACAGTACATTTAACTTTTATTTTTGGATAATAATTTCAAAATTAGTGTGATTGATCTTGTATTTCTTTGATGTCAGACAAAAAGATTGGCATGAAAGCAAGAATTAATGGTGCCCTAAACATATCATTGAATTTAGTGAAGCAGAATCTGCAGAACCACAAGCTAGTATTGCCATGTCTTCAAGTATTAAGAGTTTACTCAACCAACTGTAAGTATTGCAGTTAATTATTTTCTTTCCCATGTGGTACAAAGTTTTTTTACCTAAATATGGTTAAAATATCAAATCTAAATGCTTGTCCAATGTTAGATATTTAAAATAATTACTTTTATCTGAAAATTTGTTTTTTATGTTGTTAGGTTGCTTAAATTCTAATAAAAGCTGTGAAGCACATTTGTACTTCATGTGCATGTTTGGTTTTTGTTCATGTGTGTGTATATATGTGTGTGTATATATATCTAGTTGGGAGGAGGGGTTAACCAATGCGATTGGATGTGTGGAATTTTGATTTATCTAATTTGTACAAATGCTGATGCTTTAAGATCTAAACCAGAAATGCTAATGTTGTGCTTGCAAAAGCACTTCAAATTAAATATTCATTCCCTTTATTACACATGGTCATGTTTGGGTTGTTTTTTTTTGCGTTTTATAATTTTATTTCATTCTTGATTGCTAATTTAAAAGTTGTTTCACACAGGAAATATATCTTACTTCATTTAACCTTTCCTTTATTCCTCGAGGTGAAATGCCCTACTGTTGAACTAACACTCTTCCACAGCAGCTTAATTCTTTGTTTGGGCAGGCATTAGGAAGTTGACAAAAATAACATGGTTCTTGCTGTATCTCTACTGTCGGTTAGATGCTCTAAAGTTTTTTTCCTTTGAGTTCAAAATGGCCATTGAATCTCTTAAATAAGTGCAAGAAACTGAAAACATAACCACATTGCTCCAAGAGAACTGATTTGATGATCTGTAAGATTATGTTTTAAGTACATTCACATGAGCATCTGTAATTCATAAAGTCCCAATAGTTTTAAAATGTGGAAGGTTTATTTCTGTTGAGCTAATAATGAGGTAAAATGCTTCTAAATGGAAGGGTTTAATACAGATAGTTACGTAGCTTAGCTGAAAACTTGCTTCATCCTGAAAATGGGAAATTGAACTGAGTCTCTAATTTGGATTCTGCTGAAACCAATTCTATCTTTCTGTATTTCCCTCTCCTTACAAACAGGAAAACTAGTAGTTTATTACATTCCAATGGGTAGTACTATTTAAAATTTGTGTACCAGCTGCTACCAGAATAGAGTCCTAACTTTCTTAGATTCTAGTGGTGTAATGTTGCTGCTAATGATGATGAAATTGCAACTTGGGTTCAAGTACTAAATAATGTTGAACTCAATTCTTAGTTGCTCTCTTCCCACTTTATTAGGCTGGCATATTGCTAAACTATGTTGGGAATTGAATTTGTGTGCCTGTTCCAGCAGTTTGTATTGTCAGTGGGCATTGGGCTTCAGCCATGTATACGTCCAGTGTGCATTTCTTGAACGTAGGACTTTCTGTTAACTTGCTCCCTTTCAAATAGATAATTTTTGTAATATTTTTTTTTTCTGACAACATATATGCATAACATGTAGCTCAGGAAAGCTTATACCGATTGGCATTTCCAAATTTGACAGTGAACACTTGACTTTCAAATCCTGGTGGACATCCTTGTCTATCCCGATACTGAAGGATAATACCAAGTCATGGAACTTGTTAGACCTGAAATTTTAGAAACCCTGCTGTATTGATAAACTGTGAGATATTTTTTTTTAAAGAAAATTCTTTTTATGATACATCTTACTAACAAAGGAAGCAGAGGCATGCATTGGAAGTAGTACCTGATTTTATTTGTAAAGTAATAATTAATTTCTGTGTTCTTTTCCAAGTGTTATCAGGATTGTATTATCACACTAATTACGTGTAGAGTAGTGTCCGCTTGTTATTCTATGTCTTAAAGTGTGAACACATCTAACTTTTTTGTACTTAAAGATTAACTCACTTTGATTTTAGTTTGAGTACATTGATTTTTTTTTTTCTGTTGCCTTTCTTATTATATTATCTTAAAATGGATTGTTTTTAACTCTTTCAGCTGTAAATTCAGTGTCCTTGGGAAAGAATGGAGTAGTAGAACTGATGTTTAAGATCATTGGCCCTTTTACTAAAAAGAACACTAGCCTTATGAAGTAAGTAAGGTCTCTTTAGTATAGTATTTGGAAAACCTTAGATATGTTTCATAACTTACTTGAAAATGAAAAATAATATTAGAGAAATAAAATGTAACTCATATTTGCAAGGTAAATTGAAGGGAGGTGGGAAGGAGAACCACAAAACCGACAGTTTAATTTTCCCCGGTAGAGTAACACAAAATATTTGAATATCTAGTTACAATACTAGTAAAAGAATATAAATGTTATTTTTTGTATCTAATAGTCCTGCATGGAGACTGTACCACGGTAATTCCCAAATCAGCATGAACAGATCAAGACAATCCCATCACTTTTCAATTTGTTGAATTGGTTCCCACATCTCCCTTGAGTTTTTAGAGTGACACTATCTGTTCTATTTTGTAATAAAATTTTCTATCTGTTTTACTTCAAAGCAATTATAGACTCTCAGAGCAAAAACGTAACATAGAGTAGGAAGCACCAGCAATATCTGTCTAGTGGGCTATTGTATTTTAAAAAAAAAAAATTAAAATTCCTGTGTACCTTAGAGTCATGACTTTAGATTCACCCCCATTTTTTTTTAAGTGAATTTACGGTAAAAATAGATAAGTGGATCTAACTGAAGATAGCCCGTTCTTTATACGCTACCACCCTTTTGAAGTACATACCTGAGGAAAACTGATTTTTTCACCTACTTAGCAAAATAATTATCTCATGTTGTTGATATTCTGACTTCAGTACAAAAGAAACAGTGTTATGTTATCTAAATCTGGTATGTGTGGCCACTGGAATATCTTTTAAAAAAATGCCCTGCCCCTTTAAGCCCCAGCTAAAATTAGACATATGAACTTACTATTCCATGATGTGAGTGATCATGATATCCTTGTTTATGGTCTAGGATCAGATGCGTGAAGTCTATCTTTACAAAGAGAGTAAAAATAAGTATATATGTTTTCTAGTTGTACCTCTTGAGTTAATTGAGACGAGATCTTTATGTACAAGAAAAATCTTACACTGATGCTCTTGTGTTGTAGTACAGGTTGATGAGCAGTACTCCTCAATATATCATACGCTGCCAGTTTTGACTTACAGTTTTCTAAAATAGTGTCCTTTGCTTTGTGGAAGTACTTGTTCTGCTGCTAACATACTTCCGAAACTCATGCTTTTACCTCATACTTTGAGTATGGTTCATAAACATTAGGTTGTCACTTACTGTGCTTTTCTGCAAAGGCTGAAAGTTTGTATAGCCATTGTGTTGATGTTTTTGAATTTCACCATCAGACTTCAGGAATAGCAGAGATGCATGATATTTTAGTAAAATGAAATTTTAAAAGCAAAGTCTGTGATACAGTGCAACCAAGAAAACATGAGGATAGATGCTAAATAAATCTGATAGCATTAAGTATTTTGTGTAGCTATACAGTGTTGTAGATTAAGCTTACTGGTTGGTTGTTGTTTTGACTTTTCTTGTTATGTTGACAGGGTTGCTTTAGACACACTTGCTGCATTGCTAAAATCAAGTAAGTGTTTGACTATGAGAAACTGACGAGTTTGAGAGTGAGAGGGTGTGTGTGTGTGTGTATACACAGAATTAAACAAAAAGTAAGTCTGAGCCCAAAACAAAATCAAGGCCAGGAAATTTAGAAATAAGGCTGTAGTTTTATCTGCAGTCTCTGGGGCTTTAGTATTTGTGTGATACATACATCTATGTTTAATAATTAGTTACTATCTCTTCAGTTACACAGCAGAAATGCTGCACAGCTTCTGCAGAACTGATCTGGATCCAAGGTGGAGAAATAGCCTTTTACAGTTGCTCACCTCAGCCCTTTAGTAACAGATAACTGTAGCTTAACTCCTGTGGATCTTCTTTATACGTACATGGGAAAATATCTGTTGGATGTCAGAGAAAAATACAGGGTTTCTTCAGGTACCTTTCTGTGTGATTAGGTCTTGGGTCCTAACAACAAGTCTGTCAGTGATGCTCATGAAGTGGAACCAGGGCTAACGAAACGATGGTCTGGTCCCAGACACTGGCTATCTCAGCTGTGAGCAGTGGCTCCTGACAAATGCAGATTTTGCACCAGGATTGTAACTGACAAGAAATTAAAATCTGATTCTCTCAAAATGGTTGTATAAAAGCTACAGCGTTCCTAGTCATTTTAGTCGAGTTGCATAAGAACTGAGGCATGATTGTATTTGCAGAAAAACATTTCAGACAAATGATAGGAGACCTCTGTACTGATTATTACAGGGTGCTGAGTTTTCTCATATTTAGTCAGTGTGATACCTTGGTCTTAATGTTTTGTGTATTTACTAATTTTGGAATGTCTCCTTGGGAAGTTTAGGGAA
>NW_009648536.1:2891770-2903719 GCF_000708025.1 Charadrius vociferus
GAAATTAAATGTTGAAAAGGTGTGTCTTTAAAACGGGAGGTCTTGTACATTTATTTTGATGTGTTATTCAGTCCTGAGGGATTTTGACACTGTAAATGCCTACACTTTTATATAAGTAAATCTTTCCGTAAAACCACTAATCTGTGATGTGTAGAATCCAGTTGTTGTACTGATTATCCAGTATTTGGGGTAGAGATATTTTGAGTGTATCAAATTTCATCAATAGCTGCTGTAAAACTGCGTGGATTACAAACAGTAAGAAGTTTGATTCAAATCTCATAGCTACACAGTGTGTGTGGATAGAGATAGATATGCTTTATATAAACACTTTTTTTAATTTGCTGACTGACAGTATCTTACAATTACCTTTAAGTGTAATGCACACTGTTTTTCTGGTCAACCATGAAAATGACATGCAATGTTACTCTGAAGAATGAAGTGTAGACTGCTGGTCTCAGTTATTCAGTCATTTCTCTTTAGATTGATGTAAAACTCCAAGCATGGCTACAATACTACTTTAAATGAAACAATTCGGTTACTTGGGTAAAAAGAATAATTTTAACACTGATTGGAGAATAATATTGAAGTCATTGGGCAATTTTTAATTTTCTTTCCTAACTTTTTTTAAAAAGAAACAAATGCCAGGAGAGCAGTAGACAGAGGATATGTGCAGGTGCTTTTAACGATTTATGTTGATTGGCACCGTCATGATAGTCGACACAGATACATGCTGATACGGAAAGGAGTTTTACAGTGCATTAAAAGTGTCACAAACATCAAGTTGGGAAGAAAGGCATTCATTGATGCCAATGGGATGAAAATTCTTTACAACACTTCACAAGTAAGTTTATCTCAGTTGGATTTGTTGTTGTTGTTTTTGCCTCTTCAGCTTTAAAAACACATCCTGACCTTAAATTTATCATAGTTCTATGATGTTTATGGTCATTCCTGATTATGGGGGTGAGGATTATTTTCTGTACTTGACTAAAGTGGAGAATTAAATTCATATTTGTTATTACTTGGCTGTGACTATCTCTGTGAGGGGGTGTTGAACTCAGTTTTAAAAAGGGGGGCAAGTCTTTTAATTTTGAAGTTTTTTAAAAAGGGTGAATTTGAGTTGGTAGAAGTTCTTCTGGCCTTCAAAAGAGACATTAGCAAAATTTATTGTAAACAAAATGGTTTACTATTAGTCAATTCTAGAAATCTGTAAAACAAATTTAGTTTGACTATTAGTTTGAGAGATACTTTCCTCTTGTCTTCGTTATTTTCCTGTTAATAGGAGTGCCTTGCAGTAAGAACTCTTGATCCTCTTGTCAACACATCCAGCCTAATAATGAGAAAATGTTTTCCTAAAAATCGTCTTCCTTTACCAACTATTAAAAGTGCTTTCCATTTCCAACTCCCAGTTATTCCTGCCAGTGGTCCTGTGGCTCAGCTGTACAATTTGCCTCCTGATGGTATGGTAAATTCGTAATATTTTGTCTTTGAGTATGTCTAACATTGCTTTATTTAAGGTGGAATCAGTTGCAGTTATTTGTGTTCTCCACTAAAACCTGAACTCTGACATTCTTCTTAGCTAGCAAAGGATCTTGTGACTGTTAGTGTGGAGCACCAATTTCTACTGTTAAGTTTTAACTGATGAAAATATGTCTACACGTGTGGTTATGTTTCTGAGATATAAAATAAAAAATTAAACGGGAACTAAAATGTGTTGTTCATCCAACTCTGAAGTCTAAAGCATAGGTTGTACATATTAGCCTACAACCATAAATGGGCTCTCTTTTTAACCCACTTATGTACATTCTGCTATGTGAAATGTAATGTAGTGTGCATCCTGTTTTACAGCAGTGCATATTCCTTGATTTCTTTCTGTTACTCTGATAAACTGCATGTAGTGAATTTAGATTAACATGTGCCATTTGAAGCATTACTTTTAAGATTATTGTAGTTATTCCTTCATTTGAATGATGAGCAAAATAGAGCTGCTTTCTTGGACTGTTGCAGTCTCAGGTAACACTTGTTTGCAAAGCATTTGTGGTTCTTTGCAGGAAATAGATTCACTCCATTGTGAACACCTTTCATTATGTTTGGATAATTAATGTTTAATGCATTTTCAGATACGATGAAACAGCTTGGTACCTGGGTAAGCAACTGATGAGGTTGCTGTCAGAAAGTTACTCTAAAATGAAGAGGCAAAATCAGATCTTTTAATATCTTCTTATCCATAATATTTCCTGAGACAAAATGTGATCGTAAGCTATCCGATTGGGGTTTGTATGGGTCAGACTCAAACTGCAGGAGTTTAGAGTCTGTTTACGTTTTGTCTTCTAAGTAGAAAATAGATTTAGAAGCATATTCCAAAATCCACAGAAAGTAAGCTTCTGCTTAATACAGTATTTTTGGTACTCCATAATGCCTATTTATAAACTTTCTCTTCTGTTGAAGTACACTACTGATAGGTTTTGTTTTGTTTTTTTTTTTTTTTTTTTTTTAATAGGTTTGTTATCTATTAAAAAAAGAAGTGAAAAACCTAAGGAAATGTGATGTGTAGGATTTTCTTTTTA
The DNA here is from genome assembly GCF_000708025.1 of Charadrius vociferus. Classification (NCBI taxonomy): domain Eukaryota; kingdom Metazoa; phylum Chordata; class Aves; order Charadriiformes; family Charadriidae; genus Charadrius; species Charadrius vociferus. The sequence continues at coordinate 2,894,335 of NW_009648536.1, forward strand.
AGAAAAACTTATGTATTAAAAAGACACATAGTAAGTTGGGGTGGGTACATCTGAGTTTATTAAAAGTATAATCTTGTATAGTCTGCATTGTAAATGCAATACACGTAATCATTCTAAACACACTAGAAAATCAGTATAATTTGTAAACCTCTGAGTGAGCTCTGCTGACAATCAGCAAATTTCCTGCATGGAAAACAGTCTTTCAGAAAGCATAACAAAAAAAACCAACCCAGCACTCAAAACTGCATGAGATTTCTAGAAAAAGATGAAATTTGCCACTAGTAAGCAGAACATCTGCCAGAATAACCAGTTAATGCCCCCTTCCACATATTAGGGAGTTAGCCCAGTTCTTGTTAGTCATGTGTAAACAATTAGTTTGCTTCCCCTTGTTTTCCTTTGTTAAAAAAGAAGGTTGTAGATCCTTCAGTGTACTAAGTCTCTAACGCAAGTAGAAATTAGTCATTAGTGTCGAAATAGTTCCACATGTCTAAAAAATTAACACCTTGCTGTATGTTGTGGGGGTAGAATTTAGTTCCCAACTTGTCCATGCTAAGCAGTTGCAGTGCCTGCCTGAGTATTTTCCTTACTAGTTGAATCGCCAGTGATATGTTTCTGACTTTTTTTTTTTTTAAACTGTTAGGCACCGTTTAAGCAAGACAAAAACGGTAAAGAGGATGCTTTGTCCCACTGTTCTCTGATACTGGGTCAATACTAGCTGACATGACTGAAAGCTGCTGAGACCTCACTTTTTTTTTTTAGATGTGGTCATTATTACTTGCTTTGGGAAAAGGTGTCAGAGCCATCTCATTTTGTTCTGACCTCAAACCCTGCTGAGATGCTTTTGGCCCATCCACATTGTAAAGTATTTCTAATGGCCATCTTCTGTCTTGCTGGTGGCTTTTTTTTTGGTTTTGTGTTGCATTGTTTAAACCAAAGATCTTTGTTTTGACATTAAACTGGGTGGAAATGTTGAGATGGAAAAGTTGAGTCTGCAGTATTGTCAAACAAACGTTTTGTTTTGTAAATCTGTTAATAGTAGTTAATGTTTACTAGTTGATTTTTTTTTTCCACAATTTTTTTTCAAGTGGTAAGCAGAAAAGAAAATAAACTCAGAACATAGATATTTTTTTTTTTTGGCACATATGTATTGGATTAAATATTTAAACTGCCTTACAAAACTTTTTTGTCTCATAGTGGATGATGTAGTAGATGAAAGTGATGACAATGATGACGCTGAAACAGAATCAGAAATTGAAACTGAAAATGATGATGACAAGGACCAACATTTTAAGGTTAGTATGTGACAAAATCAACACACGAAAGTCAGGCGTTACAAGTTTTTTTTAAAGTTGCTTGGATCATGTATACAGCCATATGTTTTAAATGTTAAAAGGACTTTGAGGAAGTTTTCAGGGCAATTTCTAAAATCAAAGCTCCTGAAACTTAAGGAGAATGGGTGCTACTTGAAGATATCAACCTTTGTTCTTCAGATTGCTTCAAGATTGTTGCCAAAACCTATTTACTTCACACTTGTGTCTGGAGTACAGTGGAACAGAACTGCAGTCTCTTTTAGCAGTGTTCTGTTCCCAACTTGTATTTCTGTCAGCCTGCTCTTTCCACCTAAGCTGCTCAGTGTGTAGGAGCTGGGAGTCTGGACTGAAATAGACTAGATCAGTGTTTCAGCAAGGTAACTTTGAAGTTCAGCCAGCTGTAGAGGTAGAGGTCAGACCTCTCCCTGTTGTGTCATTTTAGGAAGATCTTGTTCTGCTCTCCAGCTGCCAGTCAGGACATGAAAGGACACTTGTGTCAGAACTGCCTTATTCTATGTTACGTATGTTCAGGAGTTAATTGGATTGTCCATGGACTGGAATGACAAATTTTATTAAAGGCTGTCATGAGCCGTGATGAAGGGAGCGTCTTCCATAGAAGCAGTTTTTTGTTTGCCGCTGCAGTTAGATGAATCCTCCGCATTCTGGGTTGCAATAGTTGATTATGCGCGGATCTCATGTAAAATGTATTAGGCATAGACATCAGACTACATTTGGATGAAAGTAAGAAAACTGAGATGTTTGTAATATTTTTGTTGAAATGCAGGCTTTGGCATAATAATAAAACTGAGCTGCTTAACTCTTCATGGCGAAAGGTGCAGTTCAGCTAATTTTAGAGTAGCGATACTCAGCTTTTAAAGCATGGCCATGTCAGAAGTAAAAGGTGAATGTCATTATTTTAGAAGTTCACTAATTCTGGATGCAAGATTAATTTGTTCTGGTGCTCTTTCAGAATGATGATATTGAGACTGATATTAATAAGCTGAGGCCTAGACAGGAACTGGGAAGACCCATAGAAGAACTGAAAATGTATGAGCAATTTTTCCCAGAACTTTCAGAAAACTTTCAGGTAAAGTATATGATTCCCAGGGTGTTCCTCATCATGACAGGTTAACTCTGGAATACACTTCGACATTCTTTTTGGGATGGATAGTTCCTGTAGCCAAAAAATGAGTCTGCAGTTCTAGAGCTACATATGAGAGTACTATATAGTGAGTTATTTAGTTAAATGTTATGGGTTACTTTAATCTGACTGAGAAAGGGATGGTGGGCAGATAGAAAGGAAAACTTTTTTCTGAGATTTGATTATTGCACACAGCAGAAAGTAAAATAGTAAGAAAGGACACAAGATTTCTGACAAAGATTCGTTGTATTAGGTATTTCCTTAAATGCTATGCACCTCTTAAGAGTAGATGGTTAAAGTGTCTGGGGAATCACATTGACTTGATAATTTGTTATTGACAGTATCTTCTTGTAAAAGCTGAAACTTCATAGCTATTTTTATATAAGTTTAAAATGTAGTAACTGTCATCTTTTAATTACACTTATTTTGGATTATTGCAAAACATAACCTCGGGAACAATGAAAGAGACAGGTTTCTATTATAAATGAAACTTTAGGGACTGATTATGTTTTGGGGGGGGTTTCTTGTTTGTGTTGTTTTGTTTTTGTTTTTAATAAATCTTTTTACTATTTTTTTTCTTCTGTTTTTTAAGGAATGTGACTTAGTTTCCAAGGAACCAAAGCCTTTTGTACCTGATGCAAATCTGAGTGGACCTATTGTTGTTCCTACAGCAGGAGAGGAGCACTCTGCTGAAACAAACCAGTCAACAAAAGGAGTTGCTTTGAAGGAGAGCAATCCTTTATTGACAGAGGAATACAATAGAAGGCCAGCCTTTCTGGAACTACCAAAGAAAGATAGTATCAAAGACAGTAGTTTACATCAGCAAAATGATCAAAGAAACCAGCTTCCATCATGCCAGTGTCTAAGCCAAGAAATTGTGAAAGGCTTGGATAGAATGAGTCTGCAGAACAGTGCAAAAAATGATCAGTATTATGGTACCGGTTGTGTGATAAAGAAGGAAAGCAAAACTAGCCTTACCACACTCGCTTGTAGTAAACCTTGTGAACATGTTTCACCCTGTGGAAGTAGCGTCTTTGAAGGATCATCTGTCCAGCTGGGAAAACTCTGCTGCACTAGAGTGGATTCAGAGGAGGAGGATTCCAGATCTAGTTCATCAGGGGAACAAGTCATGCTTGAGGTTTCTGATGTGTCACCAGTTCATGACTGTGATCTTTATATTGAAATGGTAAAAAACACAAAGTCTATTCCTGAATATTCAGAAGTGGCCTATCCAGATTACTTTGGCCATATTCCACCCCCATTTAAGGAGCCTATTCTGGAAAGGCCATATGGGGTGCAGAGGTGAGTTACCATACTTTGGTTTTGTTGTTTGTGTTTCCTTGAGAACCGTTTTTTAGGATGAGATTAACAGGAACATATGCAATGTTTACTTTGGCATCTAAAACTATTTTCAGTGAAAAGCAGTTTGGGGGTAGGCAAGTTGGTATTGATCAATGCAGAGCCATAAACAAGAGCACAATGTGATTCTGCAGTTGCGAATTCTGTAATTCAGTTTCTAAGTACTAAGTTTAATATAATGTCTGCCTTCCCACTATTGCCCATCTAAACTTTGTAGTTTGTGGTAAAAAAAAAAAAAAAAAAAAAAAACCAAAACAAAAAAACCCCAAAAAACAACAAACACCCCCCCCAAAAAAAACCCAAAAAACCCCCCCAAAAAAAACAAACAAAAAGCCCCACCCCAAACAAACAAAAACTCACAAAGCAAAACAAAAAACAAAAAAAACCCAACCAAAACCCAAACCCAACCCACAAAAAGACCCAACAAACAAAACCCACCTGAATGCTCCCTTTAGATCTTAGCAAAAATAGGACAGTTAATAGTTTAAAGATACTTTGTCTCTTCTTTGCTGTGCTAACAAAGCTATCTTCCAGGAAAATGTAGGGGGAAAACTAAAAAAATAATAATACACTTAAGTGTTTGGTTTTAGTGTTTGCAGTATGAGAGAATTTAGATGTAACAAATGCTGAGGATGCAGTTTGTGTTAGGTCCTGCAGAATGACACACCATAAACACAGAATGAAAAATAAAACAAACAAAACCCAATACATCAACACCCCTGTTTATTTCTCCACTGAGAGATATTAGGAGATCATGAAGGGTGATGTGACACTAAAGAATAATTTGTAGAGGTGGTATGAAGAGCTGGGTCATACACATAGTAAGTTACTATAAAGACAAATGAGTATGTTAGCAAAACATGTAAGAGTAGGTATGAGACCTTGCCACTTGCTTAATTATTGGATTGAATGTTTTCAGCTTTATACTTATAATTTTAACCTCTTTCATGAGATTCCTCATATTTACATTTAGTTATTAAAATGGTTAAGAGATTAAGTGTCTTTAGGTTGCATAATTAAAATCTTTAGCTGTTTCACACGTGAAATGACCAAGTGTTGAAACACTAATGACATAATGAATATACCATTAATAGGAGGCACTCTTCAGTGCTGAAGGACAAGAATTTTCCCCATAAGCTATTTTTAGATAGATTCAGCTGATTTAGAAGGGAGATAGTCTTGAGTCATAAGTCACCCAAGAACTGCATTTTAAGAAAATCTTGCAAATCTTCATATATGTTTTTGTAGTACTTAATAATTCTGAAATTTCCTGAGTAAAACTGAGTGAAGTCAGATAAAATCTGTCATTCCAGTGCTTGTTGTTCTTAGATATAAAGCACTGTGTTAACTCTGACTTTTAACCAACAAACCTACTTGCGTGGTTATAGATAAAGCTGATTTCTAAACCGTGAAGGTAATTCCAGAGTATACTTTATTGAAACTTTAAAATTTTTTATTTTTGTTGCGTTTTCTATGTTGAAAGTAACGTGTTTAGGTCTTGTGTGAAATAAGAATGAAATATCAGGTAATACTGCTAAACCTGAATTAAAAATCCTGTATCACCTTTTTAGTTACGCTGTTCTAAGAATTCAGTTGTCTCAAACGACTCAGTCTTGTTACTGCAATTTAACAAACTTCTCAGAAATGAACCTGTTCACAAAGGGCTTAACCTTTTTAGGAATTTATAGTTTATAGGAAGGTGGTGAAAATGAGTTTGGTAGGGGACATGGAGAAGCTTTTAAGTCTTTTACAAAGCTGTGTCCAAAATCCTTTGGCATTCAGTGGGATTTATGTTCTCTTTAATGTAAGCAGTTAACTTAGCTGGTAAGCAGTAACTTTCTTCAGAAAACAAATGGTTTCCTTAATCCATCCTTGTAATCTATGAAAACATTATAGGGGCTGAGGTGGGAGTTAGTGGGTTTTCTTTTTACTTTTATTAGATAAATGTGGTGTGGAGTCTTAAGTTTTGGGGTTTTTTTAGATCTTGCAATATACTAGGAAATGCAGTGGTTTTGAACTTGTGCTTTGGAGTGCTTTTGCTTTTTCATTTACATTTAGTAACATGTAATTTTCACCAAATGTTTCACCAAGTTATTATTGTTTGGAAAAATGTCTTTGAGAATAACTAAAGTGTTTTATATTATTCTTTCTCTCAGGGAGCAAAATTATTACATAATTCAATACCCTGTGAGTTTGAGTTTAAATTCATAGGTTTTCCATTCCTTAAATCTTTAGGTTGTTTTTTGCTGTACATTTTAATAATTTTTAGTCATTTTAGTATTTTCTGATCATCGGACACTTAGAAATGATCATCAGATAAATCAAGATCCACAAAGGACTAATCTATAAACACAAATCTCCTCATCAGCAGTGTTGTTTTAATATTTTTTCCGTTGATTATCTTAAAATAGCTTCTCTTTTCTCTTAATTTTTCGGAAACTGCAAATGTCCGCTATTACTTTTCCTTTTTGTGTGCATCTTGAATACCGTTTCTTCTTTCCTTTTGTCTACATTGGTTATTGCTGTGGTACTTGAATGCCTGATATTCATTAATGGATTTTGTCTCCATCGATGGAGACAAAAGTCCTGCGATGGTAGGAAGTATTATGACCCTTTAGAGCTGAGGTCATACTGAGATCAAAGGAGTTGTGCAAGATCACAAATCTGTAGCTCTGCCCTGAGCTGAACCTGATCAGATAGATTATGGTGAGTCAGCCTTTTTACAATTTTGTCAGTACATTGGTCTTGTGACTTGTTCTCTTTTCTGGTTAGTTTTAATTTAATAAAAGGCCCTAGAGTTGTGCACTTACCTCCTTTTTCTCATTTGTTAACAGTATTTATTCTAATTAAATGGCTAATTTCCAGCCTGAACGTACTTTACCGCTCTGTTCCTGTATTATTCATTGTTAATCTGCCTCCTTTTCTTCTTATTGCAGGTGCTGTGCAAGCTTTTCCACACAGCTCTGCCACTATATTTCATTCTTGATCTGCAACACATTCTTACTTTTCCAAACCAGGACCTAGATACTGCCAGTTGTACAATGGTTTTATGATCTGGATAAACATACACCTGACATTTGGCTGACATCACCAAATTCATTCTTATTTGTTACCTAGTCGATATATGAACCTAAGTCTCCAGAGGTGAAAAGCTAGTGCACTAACACACTCACTGCACGACCTACTGTCTAAAACTCTTTAATTTTAGTTATGGTAGGACTCATGTAAGTTACTAATGTTATCAAGTGCTGTCCTGGATTAAAGCATTAACATAAGTAATGTTTGAGTAATTCCTGCTTCTACTTTAAAGTATGAAATGGCGCATCTTTTTTTTCCATAAGATAAAACCCAGTGAGTTGTGTGCATGAAAATTCAGTTCCCTCACATACAAGTATTGGACTCAGTCAGCTGTGAATGCAGGTGTTTAAACTTAAGTACACTTACAGTTTGTGCACATAAATGGGGGTGAGGCTGAGGTCTCTCTGAAAATCTGTCCCACTGTCTTCATGTCAGCCTTGTTAGTTTTTGTTGCTGTATGAGGTAATTCCTGTTTTGCAATTGGAAACAGTATGCAACAATTTAATGAGAATGCTGAATTTTGTTTTAGGACAAAAATCTCTCAAGATATTGAAAGACTGATTCATCAAAATGACATTATAGACAGAGTTGTGTATGACCTTGATAATTTGAGGTAAGTTCTTACCCTTCTGAAAACAATATTTCACGTATACTCAAAGCCTGTTCTACTTTCTCTGTGATATGATTTGTAGTACCTAAATCAGTACTATTATGCAGACTTCAGTGATAGTTTTATCTGATGTAACAGAGTTTCTGCTATCCAGGCTTGTATTTATACAAAGGTTGAAAATAATTTTTGAATTACCAAGAGCAGGCTAAAATAAACTTAATGAGTTTGTTTTAGTTAAGTTTGGTTTATTCATTTTGGTCTCTTTTCTTTTTCTACTCATAGTTGTTCAGTACCAGAGGAAGCAGATGTTTTGAAGTTTAATTCCAAATTTGAATCTGGAAACCTGCGCAAAGTTATTCAGATCAGAAAGTAAGAGAATTCACCTCTTCTTTTCACACTTAAGGCCTCTGATTTCTGCTTCTTAAAAAAAAAAAAATATTTGTTTTTGTTGACCTTTAGAAATGAGTATGATCTAATACTGAACTCGGATATAAATAGCAATCATTATCATCAATGGTTTTACTTTGAAGTGAGTGGAATGAAAACTGGCATTGGTTACCGGTTTAACATCATCAACTGTGAAAAGTCAAACAGTCAGTTTAACTACGGTAAGATACATTTCACATACTTTGAGAAGAAATTTATAGAAACATATCTGCTAGACAGCTCAGCTGTTTCCTTCCCTCCGCCCCAGGACCAGTAGTATATACGTGTTGTCAGATCAGATTCTTTTTTAATAGCATTACTAGAAAATGTTTTGACAAATTTCAGTTAAAAAGAAAAAAAAAAAAGTATCTTAAAACACTGGCTGTCAGTTTTTAAAACAAAGTTTTGTTTTAACTGAGGCCAAAGCAGAATAAATTTGCTGGTGGCTGCAGCTAAAATTTGTCCTGAACCCACTGGGGGGACACAATACCAAAGGTTGCTGGTTCACATAGGTGCAAGAAGGATGACAGCTGTTATTATTAATCCCTTTCTGAATAGAGGTTTATTTTCAGATGTGAAAGTAAGCAGAGACATTCTCAAACAGTTTTTTCTTGTTGATGGGAAGAGAGGCGTATTACTTGAGAAGGAAAAGTAAGTCTCCTTTGAAATGCTGGACTTCATAGGTGACCCTTGCAGTCTCCAGTGGGTCGTGTTTGCTGCTTGTACCTCATCCCAAAGTACTGGCTTACTGAATGCGCCTTTCTTTCACTTGTCAGGGGCAGGAAGTGTGCTATGTGTGTCATTCAACTTAAACCCATTTGTTTGTGAGGGTTTCTTTTTCCTGCTGGATTTCCTGCTCAAATTTCTTGTTTAAGAAGAAAGAGGAGAAGCTGCTCTCTCTTAATTAAAATCCAAGAATACCAGGTAGCTTGACCAGTAATAAGATGCTTTTAATATTTATTAATCTTCATCAGTTACCTTAGATCTTCATTCATATGTTGTATATGCTTACCTGATAGTTACTTTTGTTTTGACTGAGTCATTCAATGTATTTGGCTAATTATCTAACTAGTAAATAAGGTATAATGTATTATTTTCTACTCTAACTTAATATTAAATATTCAGCTTAAGTATACTCTCCAAAAAATACAAACTTTAAAGAGTTACTGTTTTTTAAAAAAATAAAATTGTCCTGAAATGTCAGTTATTTTCCAGCTATCCAGGTTAATTGATGATAGTATCAATTTTTTGTATTCTCTTTGAAGCCTTTTTGTAATGGTGAGTTGGATGGAGTGGGACCCAAGACCTCTTGTACATTGTCATTCACGCTAACCACAGCTTTCATTTAAACATTTCATTTTGATCTTCCGTAGGTCTGATTCTTTTTTTTTTTCTTTAATTTGTTATTTTCTGAAAATTGGGACATGATGAGGGGAAAAAATCTTATATCACCTGGTTGAA
>NW_009648536.1:2903856-2947920 GCF_000708025.1 Charadrius vociferus
CACCTGGTTCAAAGAGTGTACAATACCCAGGCATTCATGAAAATACACTCTGTTATAGTGAGTAAATGAGTATAAGTAGTTTGGAGACTCGCATATAAGTGGTGATGTGGTCCATTACTGATGGTATCTTGATGTTTAACGTTAAGCATTAAAGTGAGATGCATTTTTTTTCTTTAAGGTATGCAGCCCCTCATGTATTCTGTTCAAGAAGCATTAAATTCTCGACCATCTTGGACTCGTGTTGGGACAGATATTTGTTACTATAAGTAAGTACACTAACCAAACATACAGCAAATGTTACACTGAAGGTTAGTATGAGGTACTATTTTCGAGGAGAAATGTTTGCTTCAGAGTTTGATAATTCTATTTTAGTACTTCTGTTGTGAAGTTTTCTTCTTGAGTTACTATGGAGAGTAACAGAAGGGATCCAACCATATAGGGTCTTTGTTAGCATACTGTTGTTCATCTTTTATACTTTTGTCAGAAATTGCATACTGTTCCAGAGGGGCTTTGAAGTGAATGTATATATGCATGCTTACTTTAAATTTTAATAGTGACTTCCAGTAATAACTGTGATCATGTGGTGCTTGTGATTAGGCTCCTGTATTCCATGGTGCAATCATTGTAGAGCAATCCTGGAACACAGGATGAGATGCTACAGCATATCCATGTGTTACCCTTCTTCGTCAACAGTTTTTTGCTTCCTTTTCTTTTGTTTTTTTTGTAGTGGTTTTTTTTTTGTGCTTTGTTTTTTGTTTTGTTTACTCTCTTTCTCCCAATATGGATGAATGTGTAGCACTGCCATGATGAAATATATTTACAGATGGTGGAAACCAGTGTATTTACCCTGGATGTAAGCAGAAGAGAAATACTCTTACTAAAAGTCTTCCTGGCTCTTAGAATGTGTGTTCAGGAATAATTAATTATATGAAAAAAAAAAAAATTCTAATGTGCTTATTACCTTCATTTTACTCTTAGGAATCACTTTTCAAGAAGTTCAATTGCTGCTGGAGGTCAGAAAGGAAAATCTTATTACACAATTACGTTCACAGTAACTTTCCAACATAAAGATGATGTCTGCTACTTTGCTTACCATTATCCCTATACGTACTCAACTTTAAAGGTGAGACGATTATTATTTGTTAGATAAATATTTATACTTTTGGACAATGTGAAATGTGAGCATTCCTGAGTGAGTTCTTTTTATTTCTTTTTATAAAGTTTAAAAGGCTGCTTAAAATGGTGACTTTTCATAAAATATTAGGGTTTAGACTGGTGAAGTGTGTAGGTTGTTCTGAAGAACAGTCCCTGGAAAAATAAAACCAATACTTGATGTCTGAATGGGTTTTGTGGGAATCATAATTCATAATTGACTGGAAACAGTGCTAACTGGATGAAGTATTTGTGTGTGAGTCAAATGACTCATATCCCGCTGTTCTGCATATACCTATTCATAACTGACCTATTCAAGTTACTATATTTAATATAATTAGAGTTCTTTTTAGGATAATTAATTGGCTAAAGAAGCTTTGTGAAGCTTTTAGTACTAAGCAAAACTCTAGAATGTTTGTTGGTTGTTTCTGTCATAGCAATGATAGCAAACGTGGGGATTCAGTGGCCAGTGTGTAACAGCGTTGAATGAAGCTGGGCTGCTGGAGCCCAGCCAAGGGACGTGAGGGTCTCCATCCCAGGCTGATGGACATGGCTGCTGCTTTCCTGTTGCTTGTAGGTTCAACCGCTAGCGAGTCTGAGCGTGTATCCCAAAGAGACAGAGAGAGAGACTCTCACACAAGCACTTGCACATTCCCCCCATCCCGAGCAGGGCTGGCTACACGGACTGGCATAGCCAAGGTGCTGCCCTCAACAGCACTGGTGTGTGACACTACCAGGACCTGCTTAAAAGATAACTACAGGCACACAAGTCCCTTTCCTTCTCTCCAGCTAGTAAGGATGGCTATTCACTAGTAAAAGTACACACCCACCCACTCTCTAGAATCACAAGCACACGTGTTTGTGGACTACTGGCATGGCCCATCCGTGCCATACCCCTGCCTGCATTCTGTTCTCTCTTACCTGCTGTGCAGGCCTCCAACTTCCTGACTAGTCCAGCCTGATGCTTACTAGCACACAGACGCATGCACTCATACAGGCGTCACACAGGCATTCCACACTTGTTGTTCCCCCCAGATGCCAGCATGGATTTTCTGCCCACGTGATACCCCTGCCTCGACCTGGAGTCTCATACTTGCTGGTTAGTCCACCTTGAAGTTTGCTAGCAAACTGGCGTGCGTGCACACCCCCATGCACACTACCTTTGGGGAAGATGCGTATGCTTGTCTCCTGCTTCTAGCAGCTGGTACCAGGCTCATGGGCTCATAACCCATGTTCCTACTGGAGATGCTGGCACTGAGACATCCTCCCTTGTTTCACTCACACCACCCCACTAGCTGGTTTTTGGGACACACGTTGTTCTTGCCCCAGTGGCTGCATACCAAGACCCTTACCCTCTCCAGCAGCTGGCACGGAGACCCCCTCGTTTCCATTGCTGACGCCACAGATGGAAGGGTGCCTACACTGCCTACAGCTCCAGCTGCTAGCACCAAATCTGCTTGCTTCAATCCCAACAGTAGCTGGCACTTTGACATAAATCCATGATGCCCACAGAAATGCTCCCAAGAGGTGTGGCCTTTCCAAGTACTGATGCTGAGACCTTTCATCACTCCAGTTGCTGACCCCAAATCCACTCACACTTGTCTTGTTATTAGTTGCACTTAGTCCACGCAGCACTTGCAGGCATGTGGTAGAGAGCGAGGCTGCACAGAGAGATAGCTAAGGGCAGACGTTAGGCATTGGGTGCAGAAGTTTTGTATAGTCCCACAGGCCCTCCTTGAATATCCCAAATACTCATGTTCTCGTTTCTTCCTTCTCCCTTAAGTCACCCTCTCCAAAGCTTTGCCTTGTAGATTCTTAATGGCCCATCAGTTACAGACTGGAGTCTTCAGTCTTTGCTGTTGTTTCTGTTAGGTCTTGTCTGCCAGGATTGTTCCTCTCTGTTGCTGTTTATTGCTTCTCCCTTTACTTGTTATTCCCTTTTGCTCTGGAAAGGTCCCTGTTCAGATAACCTTAACGAAGCAGAGGTTCTTGCCTTCCCACATACCCTTACAGTATTATCTGGTAGAAAATAATGTACCATCTGTGCCTTCAGCATCTTCAAAGCAGTTGGAAACACAGACTCTATAAAGAGAAGTATTCAGTCAGAGGAGTAGAGAATGATGTTTGATGGAAACTTAAACATTGTTTAGGAAAACAAAAAGAAAGATTGATTAAATAATACCTGTGCAATACACTGTGTTATGTGACTGCAAAAGATTTGAAGTATTTTTTCATTATTTTTGGGATGAAGATGCATCTTCAGAAGCTTGAATCTATGCACAATCCTCAACAGATATATTTTCGACAAGATGTTCTCTGTGAGACCCTGGCTGGCAACAACTGTCCCTTAGTCACTATTACAGCCATGCCAGAGTCCAATTACTATGAACATATCTGTCAGTTCAGTAAGTATGACTTTCTTTTCTTATCAACTGAAAATAATGTAAAACTAGCTCTTTAGGAAAAAAAATAGTATTAACTGTTGTGCACTGTGAAGATAAATAGCAATGTAAAATAAGGTTAACAAATTTAATGAAATTAAGAGGCATCAATATTCAGGATTTGCTTCGTAGTTAATATATACTTGTGGTAGTCAACTAAGGATAATTATATGTGGATATATAAAAGTATACATAGTCATATATTTTAAATCGGTTGCTAGATATTTTGTATGCTACATTTTGCAGACCACACTTGACAATTCTGAGTAACATTTTTCTCCAAATACTCGGGTTATTTGCTTGTCAAAAAGTCTTCCATAAAGGCAATATCTAAGCTACTGCTATTTGAAGTGAACTTTAGTTATGACAGCATTCCTGGTTTGTTCTTGCACCCCAGTATTTTTCTCGGCTAGTGGCAAAAAAGCCATTGAAGTCGTCATATCATAATTATCAGTTCAAACTAGTTCTGACTGTATAATTGATTGAATTTAAAGCTCCATTATGAGAGTTCTGTAGTTAGCAGTCCTTATAACAATATTCTCGCGAGGTCTATCAATAATACTGATATTCAATAATACTCAACTTCCAAATACTGTATTTTACAAATGCTGTAATAAATGAAGCTGGCTATTGCCTCTTTTTTTTCAAATAACAAACTGTTTACTTAGCTTGAGTCATATTTTGCAACTTCTGTGCGTACTTCTTTTAGGGAATCGTCCTTATGTTTTCCTATCTGCTCGTGTACATCCTGGAGAGACTAATGCAAGCTGGGTTATGAAGGGAACACTGGAATACCTTATGAGCAATAATCCAAGTGCCCAATGTTTACGAGAGTCTTATATTTTCAAAATTATTCCTATGCTCAATCCAGATGGTGTCATCAATGGAAAGTAAGCATAAGTTTACTCATGAATATATAACCTATACTACTAAGTCTTTGCATCTGTTATATATAAAAAAAAGGAAATCTAAACTAATCCTGAAAACATACAAATGGAATACTTAATAAGAAAAAAAACATTTACAGAATTGCTAGGATTTTTAAAATTTTGGCTTTTTAAAGGCAGATGCACTGTTCCATGAATTTCAGTCTTACAAAGAGTATTTTCAGTTGTTTGCAGATTATAATCATTCCTATGTGATTTGACATGGCATTTTAACTGTCTCTCTGAATTAGAGTCTTGTATAGGTGTAGAATGTTACATGAGATCGTAGCTGCTTTTAGGAACAGCTAAACAAGTTCATGGTTCTCATGGAAAAAGAACAGTCCTTATATCTGAGAAAGCTTTTTAGGTATTTTTTTCTCCTTTCTTGTTTTAATTATAGTTTTTAGAAGGATGTTATTGAAATGGCTGTCATCAAATGTTATTAAAAGTGGGAAACTTAATAGGTGTGCAAAAGAAAGGGTAAGAGTATCCTGATTTAATTAAAGTTATTAATGGTAATTCTTTCACTTACTACCACTTTTCTTAATAAATTTAAGGGCTGTTTCAGAATTTTTTGATGCTGCTATGTTTAAGCATTCAGCAGTCTATATTTACTTAGTTACAGGGAGTTCATATGAACTGGAAACTTTGGTATGGTGAATCTACAGGTCTTTCTTACCTAGTTGTGGGTAGTATTTTAAAAGGTATTGTGAACAAAATAAGAAAAATCAAACCAATTATGCATTTGAGTAGAACCCTGTCTTTATATATGTAAAGGAATGTATATAACAGAACACCTGGAATTAAATCATTCAGAATACAAGAGAGAGTTTAATACAGGGACAATTAAGAAATATGTCCCAGCAGACAAAATCTAAAGACAAATGTACTGAAGATGACTGCATGAACATGAATTTCTGCAAGTTTAAAAATTCTTGCTGATAGTTGACTGAACACAGAGATTATCTTTATTTGTTTGCTGGGTTTTTTGGTTGTGGTTTTTTTTCTTTCTTTTTTGTCTCACAGCTGTTTTTCTCCTAACAACTTCATGTTTCAAGTCTTAGATTTCTGGTTGACATTAGTCTTTGTATTACAGAAGTCAAGACACCAAAACTGTAACGAAATTACTGATTTTGAACTAGTATTTGAAGCCTTCAGTTTCAACAGCAAAAAAGCAAGATTACAATTGACTTCATATAGAAAGCTACTTCTAATTTATTTTTAGGTTTTCTGTAGTGTAACTTAAAAAACCCCAAACACTTTTATTATTTGACATGTTAGAAAACTGAAGTTTGTTTCTTAGCAGACTCCTTCCAAAGAAGCAGTGGTGACAACGAAAACTTGAGTTGGGGGGGAGGCTTATTTAAAAGTATGATAATACAGACTACATCATGCGTTTTTCCACCCCCCCCACAATAGCCACCGTTGCTCTTTAAGTGGAGAAGATTTAAACAGACAGTGGCAAAATCCAAATCCAGATCTGCATCCCACTATTTACCATGCTAAAGGGTTACTGCAATATCTGGCTGCTATAAAACGTTTACCTGTGGTGAGTATGTGTGTGTAAGCAATTCTGAATCTTTTTAACCTTGTCTATGTAGCTAGTCTGTAAAGTGAAAAATTTAATATGGTCTTGTAAACTGTGTCACACTTAACTTTGACATGGAGAACTGGTCTTCTGCAAACCTTTAGATCTAAATTTGTTTCCTTTGCTAGGGTAGAAGGTTAGACCTTCCTTAGATGAATCCTACATTTTTTGTCTTAATGCACAAGTTAATTACATAAAGAGTTCTGTTTCCTAATTCTTTGGAACTTTCATCAGTACAAATAAAAATTTTTATTTGTCCTTCTGTTACTTTTATAAAATGTTAATTCCATATGCCTTGGCTTTATTTTGCCAAATGATTTATTGTAGGTCTACTGCGATTATCATGGTCACTCTCGTAAAAAGAATGTATTTATGTATGGCTGCAGCATCAAAGAGACAATGTGGCACACAAATGTTAATGCTGCCTCTTGTGACCTGATGGAAGACCCTGGTTACAGGGTAAGTTTGACATTCGTACCTTTTCCACTTGGCATGAGTTTGGAATATACTTTTCAAATAACTTCCCATGATTATTCTGTGCACATAGTGACTTTATAGCATAAGCAGACTTATTTAGAATTAAGTGGGTTTAGTTCATGAGTGTACTTCAAAGTACTGCGAGAGCTTTAAACATTGTACACTAATACAGCTAAGGATTTAATGGGAGTAGAGTGCTTTATTTTTTGAGTCTTTGTACCAATACATGCCTTCTTTGTTCAACATTACCATTGTAGTAAATACATGGAAAATACGCTTCTGTGCATTTATAATTACTGGAAGAAAAAAGTAATTTAAGCATGGCAAACAATATTCTAGCAACAAGAAAATAAAAATACTGAACTGCTCTGAGAAATACTAATTTTTGTGTACGGAAATAGGCAAGGTTCCTCTTAAAGGTGTGTAGTTAAGGCATGTGTCCCTAATACATATACATAATAAACTTGCACAAACAACATCCACTCATTGTATAAGCTTTCAAAAATTCCAAAAGCTTTAAAGAATTACGTTACCTGTTTCTTTTGTGTAACTCCACTGCCGCCTTGTGGCAACTGCCAATCTGTGCAACCTAATGGGTCCAAACCCCGTGTTTTTTTGAGGAGATGCAGAGTTAAGCTTGAAAAGCATGTGAATGTGTGTTAAAACACTTGTTATGCATCCGTGAGTGCAACTGAGTACAAATGCTTTCAGATTTTTCTCAAATCTTCCTCACTTTAAAAAAAACATTCTATCGCTCCTTGATTTTCTTGTGTGATTTCCTGGATGCTGAGTCCAATGTCATTCACGTCTGCTGCTCAATGTGTTTATGTAGGGTTTTGCCACTTCAGACCACACTACCATAGCACACAAAAGCCTATTGTCAATAAGAGATGGGGGGAAAAGCCTTTTGGTTTCAAAAAGATGGAGTGAAATGCTTGGGCAAGCTTACACTAATAATGGTATATGTACTATTGAAATAGTAAATTCAAAGTGGTCATGTGTTTTGGCTTAACTCATACAAATAAAAGTGGAAAAGAATGTAGTCATTTAGTATTCATTAAATACATACATTTGCATAACTGTCTCTTGGGGTTTTTTCAAAGCTGTCACGTAAACAGTTACATTGAACTTTGATTCATGTTCGTTCTTGTTCTTTTAACTAAAATTGCAGCAAAATTCTCTGATAACAGTTTGTAATTGCATATTCCTCCCCGTCACACACTTCCAAAAGTGAAATAAAAGAATCACTGTATTTTTCAAATTGCTGTCCTGCAGGCACTCCCCAAGATCCTAAGTCAAACTGCCCCAGCATTCTGCATGGGCAGCTGCAGCTTTGTAGTGGAAAAGTCCAAGGAATCTACAGCACGAGTTGTTGTCTGGAGAGAGATAGGAGTACAAAGGAGCTACACAATGGAAAGCACGTTATGTGGATGTGACCAGGGCAAATATAAGGTAAGAATATATATCAGTTAAACTGTTCTTGCTTTATCTTTTCTTCCATCTGCATTGGTATCTTGTTCTATGGCTTCACTTGCTTGCTTTAAACTTCTAAAACTCTTCTAAGATCTGTGTACACTAACGTTAGAGTGAAATTACATACTTTACAATGTTATAGGTTGCATAACAGTCTTCAGCTGTCACTTAAACCTCCTCTCCCAGTATGTTATGCTTATTGGCTGTTTTAACAAGATTAATATTAATTACTGCTTGTAGCACATATGTATGCATGTAGTTAAAAAAATCAGAACTGTTCTTCCCGTTAAACTATTAAAATTGAGGAGTAATAAATGCCAATACTAGAGTAAAAATTTACTTTACGCGTGGCAATTTCAGACTTCACCATGGCAGTTCATGGTTTTTCAGCAGATACTTAGTAGTGTCGCTGTGTAGCTGCAGAAACAGGCTTATAAATCAAAACACTTTAATATCAGGTTACCAGAACTACAATTTACACATCTCTGAACTCATCATAGTCGTTTGACTTCTTGACATGAAACTTGTTTTCAGTTTATCTTCAAAAGTGTTAATGGGGCTGGATATTTGAAAACAAAAGGTGACCCTGTTTGTAGTTTCTCACTGGTAGAAAACTTACTTCAAAACTTACTTGGGGGGGAAAGAAGGATAACAACCACCCTAACATCTGATCTCTAGCTTCTGTCACTGGGTTAAATTTAGCTACAAATTGAAGCAAGTCTTTAAAATGAACTTTCATGGAAGAAGCCACAGTTTCTTCTGCTTGAAAATAGAGTTTAGGAAAGCTAATCAAGAAAATGCCCACAAGCCTCAGATAAGGTGCTTGACAAAAAGAGAATCAGAAGGCTGGGATCAAGGAGGGGAGTGGGTCAGGAACAAAAAAGAAGTTGGAACAGGTATATTTAATGTATGTATTAACGTATGCTCCAACACCCATGCCTTTTGCTCTAGGCAGAAGACAGACACATATTTTGGCAGGAATTTCAGTAGGTCTGTAACTAGTAAATGAATGAATTAATTTTGTCAATTGACAACAGAAACATTCCTGATATTGTCAGAATATTCCATTATTCCTCAGATGACATCCTTATGGAGCTTTAAAAAAATCTTATCCAACTTGTTTATTTTGAAACTTCCATAATATTCTTAAACAACCTTCATAGCTTTAGCAGTGTTTCTGTAGAAAGTTCTTAAGAAAGGTGAATTGAAAATGCTTTGTGGGCAAACTTTCAAGTTGCTTAACCTGCAAAGCCTTCCGGTAAGGGAGGAAAAAATAGATGAATTCTGTGGAAAACTAATTTACTCAAAAGGGAAACGCATTCTTCTATGTAATATAAACTAGCTGATGAGATCAAATTGCTGTTCTGTCATTCATTTTATTCGCAATAAAACAATTTGTTGAAGTCTTATTCATCCTCTGAAAATATGGCAAGATTCTTTGTTTCTTCTTCACTATGATGATGCTCAGATGTATCTAAAAGGCCAAGGAGACTAGACAGAACAAGAAAAGAGCAACATTTCTCCAGTGAGAAGGTCAAAGAAATGAAAAGGATCAGTATTTATTTATTTATTTATTGTAGAGGGAGTGGGGCCAGCAACTCTGTGAATAAACTCGTGGTATAAATTAGGTGACAAATTTCATAATGTGTTATTTCAAAACAGAGCAAGGAGTTAAGCTGTAGAAATTCTCTCCCCTTCTACTTCTCGTCAAAAGGACAGGACACTTCAGACCTGAGGGACTGGACTGTGTATCATGTAAAGGTCTGAAGCACTTTCCCAGTCGTCTTCTGGTTTGGTATTATCACTGAGATTTGTTCAAAGCACAAAGACACTCAACAGTTCTGTTCTTTGTGGAAGAAGTGCTGAGTCTTTGCCAAAGCTGGATATTATCAGAACATCAATGTTTCTTTTTATTCTTTTTTATTTTACTCGGACAACGGTGATGCTAGACTGTTTCCAGCCAGGAAGCTGTTGAACTGAAGTTAGCAATTCTTACCTGAATTTAGGATCCCTGGTGACAGAGTTATCTCTTGAAGCAATCTTGTTTTGACTGCTTGTGTGGGGACTTTGTAGTGCATTGAGAATTAGCGCTGCAAATATTGCTCAGTCATTTGTGATTCAAGACACTGAAAAGCAAACATTCAGGTGAAAAGATGCTCAAAGATCTACCACAGAGGATAATTAAGATGCCAGACAAAAGAACAATTTCTGCAATAATTCAAACCACCTGAAAAGTGACATCAGTCCCTTTCCTGATTGGAGATTAACAAGCTTGGGATATTGCTTTATTTTTAACTAAATCAAAAAGACTTTGTTATCTGGCACTTTTATGATGCATGTAAATAGAAGACTTCAGGAGATAAGGATTCAGTCAAGAAACTTTGTCAGTTACCATGAATCTTCAGTCTCTAGATTTTGAGTTCCCAAAAATGATCACATCTTTGTAGCCTCTGCTGAATAAGAAAGCAGAAGAACAAGATAATCCTTTACTGCCCAACTGACCTCTCCAAATCTTAGTATGGCTGTTTTGAATTTAACTACATATTACAGGAATATTCTTCTCAACTTGAGGTCGCATTCTGTTGTGCCTTTGTTTTGCATCTTTGCTTTCAGGTAACAAAGTTCATCACCGAGCATTTGCATCAAGGTACTTTTGTGACGTGTTTAGTAAGGAGGACTTCAACCACCCATCTAAACTGTTAACTGTCTAGAAGAAAGATAGTTGCATAAGATGTAAAGAAAAAAGAAGAAAATTCCATGCATGTTTAAAAAAAAAACCCCAAACATAACAGCTACTTCCAGGTGGTTTGTGCTTGAAAGCAATGCTTATAACACTTGAGGAACTTTGATAGGCCACAGTTAAAAGTACTAGAACAACAGTTGAAGGTGGTTAGAAGATCAAGAAGAGGAGGTGTAATGAAGACTCAGTGAAAATGAACTTCACCTCAGGTCCCTTAGTTTGGGCAACTGTTTGTTACTATTTCCTGAAACAGATTTTGGGTCTCTTGTTTCATGGTAATTAAGAGATTTGGCTGATGGAAGAATAACATTGTATTAAGAAATTTGGTATTTGGCATCTCTGTGTTAATGCATTCTCCATTATGATTTAAAGAAACGAGAAGAGCAAATCTAGAATTTGGCATGGGCTTTTGGTGCAAGTATGTAGATCCTTCTACATAGTATAGTAAGTTCAAATTTTGTTGTCCAGGCATTCCACAGTTACCCACTTGCAATCTGATCTATTTAGGTCTCTTTAGTTTTATCCTCTTTCTGATGTGCTGAAAATAGCAGCCACGGAACATGCACACGCAATTTATCTTTCTAACAATTGTCTTTGCACCTTCTTTCATACTATACTCTTGTCCTTTTTTGACTTACAGCCACTCCTACTATACTGTCTGTAAGGAATCTTCCAACTAACGTTAACTTCTTCAGCAACAGATGTAGACAATGATTGGAAAAGTTTCTGAACCATCAAGTTGTGCACAGTAGTAATCTGTGTAACAGTGAGATTACTGTTACTCTTCTCCTTCCTCTTCTGCATACTTGTTGCCTCTTGTCCTTAATGTTATTTTAATCTCTTTGGGGCAGGGACTGTGTCTTCCTGTGATTAGCGTAGTGGAGCCCCAGCTATGATTGGGGTCTTCGAATGTTACTGACGTGCAAACAAATACAAATCAAAACAAATAATTGGCCTCTGTGGATAAGGTACTGCACTGGGAGTGAGGAGAACTGATTTCTGTTCCCAGCGGGGTCAGTGACATGCTGTGAGACACTGTGCAAATCGCTTCAACCCTCTCTGCCTCCATTTCTCCATCAGTAAAGTGAGGATAATTCTTCCTTTATTAATAAAGTGCTTTGAAACCTACAGCACAAAAGCGTTACAAAAGAGGTAAGTAGTATTACTATTAACAATAATACTTCAATACTCTTGTTCACTGCTAACAGGTTTCTGTACCATTTGGCTGGAGGATGGCACTATTTAGAATAGTGGATATAGGTATATCTAGCTTTTTGCTCGAAAGCACCTTGTTATGAAGACTACCAAAGAAGAAAAGAACTCACAAGAAAAATTAAATCAAAGTTTCAATTTATTAAGTGTGCATATGTTCAAAACAGAAGTACGTGAAGAATGTGCGGACTGTACCATTTCTGGAGCAACATAACACTTTATTTTAAACCTTGCATTTTAAAATACAGCGTAAGCGTGGCAACATACAGAAAGCGTGTGTGTGTGTGTTTTAGCTTTTAGTAAAAAAAATTTCTACTCCATTCTTTTTGCTTTCTGTGTTTTCCTACTTGATGACTTAAATTACCAGCAATTCCTGGTTCTTCTGCTTCCCTGCTTGTTTTGTCAAAGCTCCTTTTCAACTACCCTTTACGTTAAGAGGCTTGGAAGATCCAAACTAAAGTCCTTTAAATTCTCCAAAGATACAGAAGTTGCAAAGAGGGAGATTGAGTTGGGTTGTGACATTGAATTTGTTAGTGTATATACAGTCAGTACTAGCCAATTCCATAAGTGTTGAGGGTCACTCTAGAATATCACAGAAGGGTAGGGGTAGGAAGGGACCTCTGGAGATCATCTAGTCCAACCCCCCTGCCAAAGCAGGTTCACTGAGAGCAGGTTGCACAGGAATGCAGCGAGGTGGATTTTTAATATCTCCAGAGAAGGAGACTCCACAAGCTCTCTGGGCAGCCTCTTTCAGTGCTCCATCACCCTCAAAGCAAAGACATTTTTCCTCAGGTTGAGGTGGAATTTCCTGTGTTCCAGTTTGTGCCCGTTACCCCTTGTACTGTCATGGGGCACCATTGAAAAGAGTTTGGCCCCCATCCTCTTGACACCCACCCTTTAGGTATTTATAAGCATTGATAAGATCACCGCTCAGTCTTCTCCAGGCTCAACAGACCCAAGTTTCTCGGGATTTACTCATAAGAGAGGTGCTCCAATTTCTTGATCATCTTTGTAGCCCTCTGCTAGACTGTCTCCAGCAGCTCCTTGTCTTTCTTGAACTCGGGAACCCAGAACTGGACACAGGACTCCAGCTGTGTCCTGACCAGAGCAGAGTAGAGGGGGAGAATGACCTCCCTTGACCTGCTGGTCACGTGCTTTTTAATGCACCCCAGGATACCATTAGTCTTCTTGGCCACAAGGGCACATTGCTGGCATATGGTCAACTTGTTGTCCACCAGCACTCCCAGGTCCCTCTCTGCAGAGCTGCTTTCCAGCAGGTCAACCCCTAACCTGTACTGGTGCATGGGGTTATTCCTCCCCAGGTGCAGGACCCTACACTTGCCTTTGTTGAACTTCATTAGGTTCTTCTTCGCCCAGCTCTCCAGCCTGTCCAGGTCTCGCCATGTGGCAGCACAGCCTTCTGGTGTGTCAGCCACTCCTCCCAGTTTTGCATCATCAGCAAACTTGCTGAGGGTATGCTCTGTCCCCTCATCCAGGTCATTGATGAATATCTTGAACAAGACTGGACCCAGTAGTGTCCCCTGGGGAACACCGCTAGTTACTGGCCTCCAACTAGTTTCTGCGCTGCTGATCACAACTCTGAGCTCTGATATTAAGCCAGTTCTCTATCCACTTCACTGTCCTCTCACTTAACCCACACTTCCTAAGCTTATATATATGAGGATGTTATGGGAGACAGTGTCAAAAGCCTTGCTGAGGTTGAGGTAGACAACGTCCACTGTTCTCCCTTCATCCACCCAGCCAGTCGTGCTATCGCAGAAGGCTATTAGATTGTTCAAGCATGATTCTCCTCGGTGAATCCATGTTGACCACTACTCATAACCTTCTTTTCCTCTACATGCTTAGAGATGACATCCAGGATGAGCTGTTCCATCACCTTTCCAGGAATGGAGGTGGGACTGACTGACTTGTAGTTTCCTGGGTCCTACTTCTTGCCCTTTTGAAGATTCAAGTGATACTGGCTTTTCTCCAGTCCTCAGGCATCTCTCCTGTTCTTCATGACCTTTCAAAGATGATGGAGAGTGGCTTCACAATAACATCTGGCAGCTCCCTCAGCACTTGTGGGTGCATCCCATCAGGGCCCATGGATTTGTGGGTGTCAGGTTTGCCTAAATGATCTCTAACCCGATCCTCCTTGATTAAGGGAAAGTCTTTCTTTCTTGAGGTGCTCTCTCTTACCTCCAGGGTCTGGGATTTCTGGGGGTCGGCCTTAGCAGTAAATACTAAAGCAAAGAAAGCATTCATTAACTCCACCGTTTCTACATCTTCTATCACCAGGCCACCTACCTCATTCAGCAGCAGGCACGCATTTTCCCTAGTCTTCCTTTTGCTACTGATGTACTTGAAGAAGCCCTTCTTGTTGTCCTGGACCTCCTAAATACTCTTTGCAGAGGAAAGTGCCTTGGTATATCATTTGATTTAGGAAACAGCTATGGCTTTTGATACTTTGTTTGTTGTTCTTAATTACTAAATGTGTGAATAAATGCGTTCAGGATTAACACAGATGTAGCTACAGATGTAGCCTCTAACTTATAGGAGGAGTAGAGGTGTTTGTGTCAAGGAGTAACTTTGTTGCCTTAAATAATCTTATTTTTGTTTCAGAACATGGCAATGAACTTGATCACAGCTACAATATGAATTCACTCTTTTTTTTCATTCTGCTAAAACCTCTGTTGATGAATCTTGTATTTGAAATCTTAGTATTTTAAACGCCTTTTTATAAATCTTGTCTCGGATTTTTAAAATCATTTATGCTTATAAACTTGGACATGATCTCTGATTCTCTTCCAATGCCACTGGGTTAAGTCCTGTTAATATCGATGGGCTAGAAGTGTAGACTAGTAAGCTCCAAAGAAATGTGGATGTGTCCAGAAATGTCTGTTCAGTTTTAGAGGAATCATGTAGTTATTCCCCGAGTTTTCTCTGGTATTCTTGCTAAGTATTTACTCTACAGTTCTTTTGTTCTGTCTTTAGACCAGGAAAGTGTATTAAAATAACACAATGTGTTTTAAATAGTAATTCTGCAGTGTGTGTGCATCAATCTGCATGTACCTATTTTGTATTTTTAAATCTTATTTTGAATTAGGGATTGCAGATAGGGACAAGAGAACTGGAGGAGATGGGAGCAAAGTTCTGTGTTGGCTTACTGCGTTTGAAAAGAATGGCGTCACCTTTGGAGTACAATCTGCCTTCTGGTCTGTTGGATATTGAAAATGAGCTGATTGAATCAAGCTGTAAAGTGACAAGGTAGGGCACATTTATTATATTTACCTTTTTTTTTCCAGGAAAACTTGCAATTTCTCAAGTAATGCAGAGATTCTCTCAAAAACATTGTTCCATTTATCAAAAAAAAACCATGTTGATGTGTTGTGACCTGTTAGTGTATTGGAAACCTATTGTTTTAATTCAGTTGCTTTAAACTTCTTAAGAAAGCAATAAATACAGAGTTAGGCTATATGTCACATTTGTTGCGAGGATAAACACTGGCAATTTTAATGTCAGTGGGGCGTTATTATTGTCTTAGGTTTCAGTTGTCTCTGAGAGCATTTTTTTCTTTTTTTATTACTGACTACAGTATTAAAAATACATTTAGACAGACTTAAAGTATGTGAGTTAAAGCACTGTAAGAACTGTAAGTTTTTCTTCCAACCTTTTTTTTCCCCCTTTTTCCCCCCTCTGGTAGAGATATATAACAACATTTGAAGAATGCAAAATGTGTGAAATAAGGTTGGGGTCACAAAAGAAATGTATTATATGTGCTCAGTAGCTAGCTTATTAAGTTGCCAATTCTTAAAGTTCTAGACAGGCTTGCAGAAGTATGCGTACTATTGCATATTTCCCTTCATGTAATTCATCACTGAAGTATCCACATGTACACAGTAATCAGGGATGCACAGCAAATAAGTGATTTCAAATGTGCAAGCATCTCTTTCTGAAGATCTGGTTAGAGATTAAATAAAGCAGAGTTCCCTACTTCAGAAAAGCATTACATTAGAAAGGAGTAAGATTTACACACTAGAATATATTACAATTTGGCATACTTAAAGCTGAAAATGTTTTTATAGTGGCCTTGGCTGTAGCTCCAACTTAGCTGAAGGAACACTGGAAATTTGGGGGGAAAATTACATTTATTACTGGTTTTGTGCACCTGAAAAAAGGAGGTGCTTCAGACCAAGACTTTGATTAGATGCTAGACTAATAAGCAATTTGTCTGTCAATGATGTAAAACTAGCAGAGGTATGGGAGGGTATGTGTGGTACCCTGTGGAAGGGGGAGTTTAGTTCCAGCATTTAAACACGGATTATCAGTAGTGAGAAAGACTGGGGCTTGTCTTCATGCTTATCATTTACAGATAGTAATGAAAAGTGAAGTATAAGCTAAAAGATGGTAAGAACAATAGGAGGGTGTCTTAAAGTGTTTAAAAGTATATGAAGAGTAGCTGTGATGTACAGATATCTATCACTCCAGTGCTGGCTTGATCCCCCAGTATCATCTGCTCAATAGTACAGCATTAGCATGCTTGTAATGGCTAGATTTTTACTGTTGAATCAAGTTTTGTGCTTGAGTAAGGCTGAGTTAATGATTCCTGGAAGAGGTGGGCTTTGGAGTAACCCACTCCCTCCAGTGTGTAAGCCTTACTGAAGTGTAGGTAGGCTGACTGGGAGAGAGTGAAATGGCAGATGCTGAAAAAAGCAGAAAGTACTCTGCAACTCTTGGAATGGCGTTGGCATGGTGTCTCCAGCGCAGGTGAAACAGCATTTTAATCACAAAGAATGCCTTGCTGTTGTTTGCTGTACTGAGGTAACATTTATACCAAAATAGTGGTAGCAGCAGAGAGCAGCCCTCAGCATTTGTAACGTTACTGTTCAGTGTATCGCTCTAAATTTTCATTTGATGTTGTATGAATTACTGTTAGCCTTGTAAGGTGTAGTTTGAAAGAGTAAATAAAATATCAATGTGCTTAGTTTTGCAAGTGTAAAGCCATATTCCACTATCCCTGTAGTGTGGGTTTTTTTTGGGCAACAGGGAATGGTGATAAACTGTCAATAGTCTTGAACGCTTTTTCTTTTATTCCTTGCCTTGGTTGAAAAGTTGGCCATTAGAATGAATTAATGTAATTATCTGCTTTGCTCTAAAAAGTCTCTTGCTCGCCCATTTGTGTAGCACACTAGTTTAATGAGCAATACTACCGGGAGATTAGCACAGAAAATTTGCTTCCACTGCTGTAATGCCAGGGGCTGAGATAGTTGATCGTCAGGTAACCATGGAAAGCAGCTCTCTCATCCTAAGCTTTCTGGATTAAAAAAACACAGATTGAGTGAGTTTTGTCTCGTGGACAGGCGTTAACCTAAGGAGAAAAAAATGGAATTGCTTATGCATTGTTTTATTTATTTATTTATGTGTTGCTAGGTATTGTGGATACCTATCATTCTTTAGGATAAGATGTAGATGTTGGCAAAAGAGACCAAAACTTGAGAAGTGAAAAATGTTAACTGCTAAGGAAGCTTGATAAAAGCACCTCAGATAGATAAATATATTCCTTGAAATAAAGCTGGAGAGCAAGGGCAATATTTTATACTGTAAAGCTCTTGAGAGAAATCACCAGATGGAATTCCACCTTTATGACAGAAGAAGTCTTACCACAGCAAATAAAATTAATTGTTTTGATTACAGTTTTCCTCACAAAGCCTTTATCAAAATGAAAACTGCGAGATGGAAAAGGAGGAAAGAACGTGACAGTTGCTTTCAAATACAAGAAGACAGATGGAAAGAGCCTCTTCTCTCTAGGGCAAACAGGACCAGGAGTAATGGCCTTAAATTACAAGGAAAGTCAGTCTAGACTTTAGGTAAAAATTCCATATGGCAAGCAAAAATGAAGTTCTGGAATAGTCATCTGGGGAAGCTGCAGTCTCCGCAGGACATTATGAGTAGTATAGACAGGCTTCAACCTCAAATGGCCGTGGGAACAGCTGAATTAGCCTTAATGCAAAGAGGTACACAAAGGGGCTGTGGGAAACTTCTTCACTGAGTATTGTACTTAAAATAAATCACTTATTTATAAATAATAAATAGTTAAGAGTCACTTTGATTTTCTTCTTTAAAGCATTGCTTTACAGCATTCTCTCAAGCATTTCTATGTAATCAAGGAAGTGCCTGTGAGGGACCATATGGAAAAAAAACAGACCCTTTCTGGGAAATAGGCATGCTGGGGTACCTCTTTGAAGTGCCTGGACACTAATGCATTCAGTATCAGGAATAAATATAAGGTCTTAAAGATCTGTGTGCAGTTGCAGGGCTATGATATTGTTGTTATCATGGAGATGTGATAGTATGACTCACAACTGGAGTGCTGCAGTGGAGGGATACAGGCTCACTAAGTAAGGACAGGCTGGAAAGACAAAGAGGAAGAGTTGCCCTTTATGTGAGAGAGCAGCTGGAATGCATGGAGGTCTGCCAGGGGATGAATGATGAGCCAACCAAGAGCTTATGGGTGAGGATTAAAGAGCAAATCACTCTGTGTGACATGGTCATGGTAGTAGGTGTCTGCTGTAGGGCTGCCTGACCAGGAGGAACAAATGGATCAGGCCTTCTACAGACAGCTAGAAGCAGCCTCATGTTTGCAAGCCCTGGTCCTTGTGGTGAACTTTAACCGCCCTAATATCTGCTGGAGAAACAACACAGCAGGGCATAAGCAATCCAGGAGACTTCTGGAGAGCATTGATGACTACTTCCGGACCCAAGTGATAAAAGAACCAACAAGGAGATGTGCTCTGCTGGATCTGGTACTCAAGAACAAAGATGTACTGGTTTGGATGTAAACATTGAAGGGAGCCTTGACTGCAGTGCCCATGAGATAGAGTTCAGGTTCCCAAGAGGAGGGAGCAGATCAAAAAAGGCAGGATCACAACCCTGGACTTGAGGAGAGCACGCTTTGGTCTCTTCAGGTATCTGCTTGGAAGCGTTCCATAGAGTAAGACCCTGGAGGGAAGAGGGGACCAAGAAAGCTGGTGGATATTCAAAGACCACATCCTCCAAGCTCAAGAGCAGTCCAACCCCATGAGCAGAAACTTAAGCAAAAAGGAAGGTAGCTTGCATGGATGAAAAGGAGATATACAGAAGGTGAAAGCAGAGACACATAACCTGGGAGGAATACAGAAACACTGTCTGAGTATGCAGAGACATGGTTAGGAAAGATAAATTCCACCTGGAGTTGAATCTGCTGAGGTGATGAATGCCTTCTTCAGCTAAGTCTTTACTAGCAAGACTAGCTTTCAGTAATCTAAGGACCCAGAGATGAGGGAAATTCTGGAGCAAGGAAGACTTACCCCTAGTGGAAGAGGAACATGTTGGAGAGGACTTAAGCAAACTGGACTTAAGTAAGTCTATAGGTCCTGATAAGATGCACCCACAAGGGCTAAGGGAGATGGCTGATGTCACCGTGGGCAACTCTCAATAATCTTTGAATGATCATGGTGATTGGGACAGGTGCCTGAAGACTGGAAGAAAGTGAATGTCGTTCCTATCTTCAAGAAGAGCAAGAAGGAGGACCCAGGAAACTACAGGCTAGTCAGCCTCACCGTGATCCCTGGGAAGCTGGTGAAACAACTAATCCTGGGAAGCATTTCCAGCCACATGAAGGAGGAGATCGTGAGTAGTCAACACAGATTCACTAAGGGTAGTCACTCTTGACTGTCGTGGTTTGGCTTCAGCCAGCAACAAAGAACCTGTGGCTGCTTGCTCAACCCCCACAACTGTGGGGGAAAATCAGAAGAAAAAGGCAAAATTCGTGGGTTGAGATAAAGGTAGTTTAACAGAACAGCAAAGGAAAGAGGAAAACAACAACACTGATAGAGGAATTTACAAACACGATTATGGTACCACTGTTCACCTACTGGACCGGGAAGCCCCAGCCCGCTCCCAGTGGCGACTTCCTGCCCCCTCCCCTGGCCAACTCCCCCCTATAGAGTGGGCATGGCGCACATGGTATGGAATACCTGTGTTCCGGGGGCCAGATCCTTGGGGGAATTAACCCTATCCCTGCCAGAACCAGGACATTGACCAACCTGAAAACCTTCTACAGTGAAATGACTATCTTGGTTGATGTGGGGAATGAAGTGAAAGTTTTCTGCCTTGACTTCAGTAAGGTTTTTGACACTGTCTGCCATAGAATCCTTACAGAGAAGCTGATGAAGTGTGGGCTAGATAGGCAGACAGTGAAGTGAAAAACTGGCTGAACAACTGGGCCCAGAGGGTGATTATCAGAAGCACAAAGTCTAGTTGGAGGCCAGTAACTAGTGGGTGTACTCCAGGGCACAATACTGGGTCCACTCCTGTTTAACATCTGCATTAATATTCTGGACAATAGGGCAGTGTGTCCCAACTGCAAGTTTCCAGATGACACTGGGCTAGGAGTGGCTCACCCAGAGGGACCATGACAGGCGGCAGAAATGGGCTGACAGGAATCTTACGAAGTTCAGCAACAAGTGGGAAGTCCTGCACCTGTGGAGGAACAACCCCATGCACCAATACATGCTGGGGGCTGACGATCTAGATAGCAGCTTTGCAGAAAAGGCTGTGGAGGTCATAGTGGAGCCATCAATGTGCCCTTGCTGCAGAAGGCTACTGGTATCCTGGGCTTCATTAGGAGCGTAGGCTAAAGGTCAAAGGATGTGATTCTTCATCTCTCTTCTACACTGGTGAGGCCACACCTGGAGTACAGTTTCCAGCTCTGGGTTCCCCAGTACAAGAGAGACATGGACATACTGGACACAGTCCAGTCAGGAGCCCTTAAGATGATGAAGGGACTGAAGCATCTTCCATAGGAGGAAAGGCTGGGAGGGCAGTAACTGTTAGTCTGGAGAAGAAGGCTCGGGGTGTTCTATCAAGGTCTATACATACCTGAAGGGAGGTTGTAAAGAAGGTAGAGCCAGGCTCTTTCCAGTGGTGTCTGGTGACAGGCTAAGAGGCAATAAACACAAACTATAGAGGAAATTCCCTTTAAGTGTTATATATATATATAATGGTTATATATATATATATTTGTTGTGAGGGTGCTCCAACACTGGAAAAAGTTTTCCATGGGAGACATAGAGTCTTTATCACTTCAGGTGTTCAAAAGCTTTCTGGATGTGGTCCTTGGCAACCTGCTGTAGGTGACCCTGCTAGAGCAGGGATGTTGGACAAGATGACATCCAGAGGTCTCTTTCAACTCCAGCCGTTCTGTGGTTCTGTGAAAAGGGGGAAATATCTATGTCTGTCCTCAAAATACACTGAGTGCTGGTGTTTTGGGGAGCTTCAAATTGGGAGTGCTAATTTATTTTATTAGAATACAGGGTTCTAAAATCACAATCCAGTTGTATTTCTCTCTCTCAGAACTTTCACAGCCAAGCTTCTGATCCCTTGGCACTTCTGCCATATATTCTTTAATAATTTTGTAAATATTAATTCTTCCATAAATACAGGCTGGTTGTAAGGCTGTTTCACTTGACCACTTGACAACTATGGTAGATGGCCTCTAAACGATAGTCTTTCAGCAAGGGCATGCGGTTCTCTCTTGAGTTCCTTGTGTGCATTGGTGCAGCATGTTGAACTTCAAAATCCAATATTGATGAGTTACACCTATTAATCATACTTTACAATTTTTAAATGTTTTACTTTTTTTCATTTGCAGCTGCAAATATATGTTAATGAGACTATATTATTTTTCCCCATCTTTAAGTGTTATATCAGTTATATCATCGCCAATTTTATTAGAACTAAGCTTCAATATAAACGTGTCTCTTTGAAATATTAAACCTCATTTATGGCATTTTGAATCAAGATGTGGTTGTAAGTAATTAATTATCAGGGTGGCATTGAAAAACAGCCGCGGATTGCCACATAACTTTATATTAATAGCTGCCTCGGATACAGAATCTGTCTTTTATATTGTCTCTCTGGAGAAAGTTAGCATCCCGGTTCACAGGTGGTTAGTGGCTGTTCTTTGGAAAAAAAATTATTTGCTGGATTTCTCAGTTTGTTAGTGTTACTCGTGACGGAGTGGCCTTAAACCACCACCTGTTGAACTGAGGAATGTTATACGCGAGTCACTCGCCATAGTGTCTGCCATAGAGCTAAAGACACATCAGAAACACTTTAGTATCAGGATGGGATAAAAAAGGGTGAGGAGTCATGTACCAGCCAGCCGTCTAACATGCTGCTTTGCATGATGCACAAAAAATCCAGTTCTAAAGATATTTGAAGGAAGTGAATTAAAAAAGTAACTATAGTTCTTGACTTTCTTTCCAGGGTAGTAGGGGGAGAAGCAATTGGTTATGCTTTACCACTCCGGTTAAGGTTTTAACTGATCTTCAAACTGTGGACAATTAGGTGCACGTGTGGTAAAGCAGTAGGAAACTGTCATCTGGATTAAATGTTGGTGCTAGATGTTACCTTAAACCATGGACAGGATTACTGCTTTCTAATATTTCTGAAACTTTCAGTACATCAGCACACTCATTTAGAGAGAGTTTTTCTCATTTCAGTGAAACTAAACTTTACTGTAAAGCTAATGGTTATGGTCCTGATTCTGGAGTAGGATTTCTGTAGTTAGTCTGTCTAGATATTTTTTTTTAAATTATAATTCTAGTATCCTTCTGGCCCATCTCTATGCGTGATAATCGGAATTTTCCATCTGGATAACTGGGTTGACTCTTTTATTTTGATAGCTGTGCTGTGTGCCATATGAGGGATATATGTACATCATTTTTGCATAAGCAAGAAACTACAATTTTGTTCACAGTACCTCCACTATTAGCAATAAAAGTGCCTTATCATTTATATTTGCACATTATCTTCTTTCATTCTTTGCTAAAGGGATTAATACTGCCATAGGTGGAATTAAGAGATGGTCTAACTTTTGTTTCTGGAAGCTCAGAAGCTGAGTTCTGACATATACCTTAGGCCATCAGACTTCTTCCCTCAGTTACTTGGAGAAGACTGTCTGGAGCAGAGCAATTTTATTCTGATCTCCAACAAACATGCCCATATGACAACTGGGCCAGATATCCCTGGGGTCCAAGTTTCCTGTCTTTGATAGCACTCACTGCATGTCTCGGCAGAAAGTTCAAAAACCTGTACTGTTTATCGATGATGATACTCGAGGGGAAATCTCATGTTACTTATTTTTAGGGACTGGCTTATATTCAGAAGTGAAACACATACTGTAAAACAGGTTGTAGTTAAAGGTCAGCTCTTTTATGGGATAATGGAGATACCATGTTTGTCTATTCTGGATATTATTTAAAATAAATTTTAATGAATTCTCTTGAATTCCACTTCATACTGTCTCAGGAAGTACTGGCCAAGGGCGTAGTAGATGGGTATTGATGAGATCTTTCCTCCTCAAAAAAAAAAAAAAAAAAAAGGAAGAGGAATACTCAGATTTTAGCAGCCAAAGAGAAGTGTGGTTCAGCATGGATTTTTTCCCAGTCTTTCATAGGTTTGTTTTTTTTTGGGGTGGGTTCTGTTTAAGCAGTATTTTTTCTATGATCACCGAACGAGTTTCCAAGGCTATGCTGTATTTTCCTTGTACAGTGAAAAGGAAGACTGAACACTGTGTCAGGATGTTGCAGTTCATTCAGATTCCATAATCTTAATTTTTCTTGTCATCTTGTGGGTGTGAGAGTCATTCCCAAAAGTTTCACTGGAAGGCTACAGCTAATTTACGTAGATACGACGAGTACCAGCTCCTAGTTACACTTCTAATAAGACTCGGCAAACTCTTGAGCTCTCCTTTTCCCACTTCTCAGTCTGATGATAATGAAGTGCAGAGAAGCCTGTTGCTGGGTGCTCTTACAGCTGAAGCAGAGGGGAGTTGCTTTCTCTAGCTGTAGGAGACCTACTGTTTGGAGGAAGAGTTCGCTTGGCGGGATTTTCTTTCTTTCTGCCCCCTGCCCCCCTACCTCCCCAAAGTAAGGATCTGGCTAGTTTTCTGTGCAGCAGAAGTCCCTCTCGTTCTAATTAACAGGAAGTAGATTTTCATATAATTGTTTTCTGGTTTAGTGATTTAAAAAACCCCAGACTTTTATTAACAGCTCTTGAAACCTGTATGCCAAATCTGTGAAATTTGTTGTCCATTTGTCCTTTGATTCAATCCTTGTATCCAAAGTGCTGCAGTTTTAGTGTTTCTTAAGGTTCTAGACAAGATATTAAAAATATCTATCAGCTGAGGCACCTATTTATTAGGTATCTATTCACTTTAGTGCTGGAAATATACAACGAGCCCCTATTGAGTAAAATTTAGAAAGCTAATTTCTATTCCTCTTCAGAGGCAGTCATGGGTCAGAAGATAGTCACGCAATTACTTGCTTTATATGCTCAGACTTCCGTTACCATTATTCTATTATAATAAAAGTACTGCTTATACTTTCCTCACATGATCGACGGCTCATTTCTTACCATTAGAGATGAGTGAGAGGCTACCTACAGAAAATGGCGGTAAAAAATTCATTAATAAGAAGTATAAAAGAGAGTAGTGTTTTCACAGTTGTAATGTCCCTGTAATGTTAGAGTAGAGCAATTAATCAGATCGTAGTTATTTCCTTTATGTTTTGGATGCTGTGGTGTTACTTTTCACAAAAACACAATTTCAGTGCTTTAGAGGATAAGCAGACAAGTTTAAACATTGAAGTCTTAAGGCACAGAAGCACTGCTTTTATTTTTTGCAAATTATTTTGAGGGTTTCTCAAATTCTTTTTGGTTTTACTGGTTATACTTAAAATGGCCAAGTAAATGTTAATATGACAAAATATACCTCCAGTATGTCATTACACATAGGCTTAGTTTCCATAAGTTCATTTTGAACCATGGCTGAAACATATTTGACTTAAGAAAAATAAAGCAATAAGTAGATTTATTTCCCTCTGGCACTGCACTTTAACATTTTAAGTGATGAATTAAACACTTTATTTTTCTTTAATTATTTCAAACCCATTTGCCAATGTTTTCCCCCCAGTTCCAAATGGAAAAGATTAGACTAAATGTAATACTGATCTTGTAGTAAGAATTATGGTGGTTACGCTGACAGGTTTGATAGGGTCTGTATGCAATGAAACAAAAACACATGACTGCAGTCATAACTGTTAGGACTTACTGGAATTATCCTTTGTGCAATAACTTGACCTCTTTTTGGAAATTCTAGTCGTTTCATTGATTGTTTTGAGGCTCATTGGTGTGTTCTAGAACATGGTGTATTTTCGTTTGTTGATTTGATTTAATTATAGCAGAGAAGCAGACTGAGCTTTTGGGACCCAGCATGTCTAGAAAATGGTAGGAAAAGTAGACTGCCAAAAGGAGCTGTGGGAAAGAAAAAACCTGATGCAAAATCCATTTCCTGCACTTAGTCTTACACTTGAGAAAAGATCAGACTGGTGGGGCAAGGAGTAAAGGGTACACGCAGTGAGACTGTGTCCAAGATCTTCCTGCGAAGGGTCTTTCTCTAGGCTGCTGGAAAGAAACTGGATCTGTCCTGCTTTATTTCCCTCCCCCATATTAACTTTTAAACTTTGCCCAGACATTTGCATACTTATAATCTCCTTCACCTGGGAGTAAAAGTTTTTCCTTCCTACTTTCCTGCGGCGTTTGAGCTTTTCTTGGCCTTTCTTCCAGTACCTTAGGAGTACAACTTAGTTAAAAAGAAAGGCATCTTATGCTGCAGCTTTTGTCCCATCTGTCCCTTTCAGAAGGTTGGAAGAAAAATCTGTCAAAGATGAGACCCAGAATTTCACTGGTGTGCCTGGTGGCAGTGCCCATGCACCAGGACCCTCCTCTGGCCTAAGTGGAAGTGATTACTTTCAATTCTGTGTAGACTGTAGTATTAGAGTACTGTTTGTCTTCTCAAGGGCAAAATAAGGAAACAAACTAGTAATCTTGGGGGAGGAGAAAGAAATACCATTTTTCAAGCTTTTCTTCCACTCCTGGTAGTATAATCCAAATATTAGTGTGGGCTGCAGTCAACAATTGTTGTGTCCAACTAACTTAGTCCATTTTTGAATTTCACAAAATCTATTTCAGGGTGGCAGCACAAAGAAAGTGTTGAGATTACTTTTTATTAAGCTGTGGAGTGAAATTTTGTAGCTCTGTGTCATGGTTTGGTCCAGACTGGCCAGTGGAAGGAAGGACAGACACTCCCCCACGGCTCCCTGAAGGGGGAGGAGGAAGAGAGAGAAGGAGACTTATGAGTTTAGAAAAGAAATTGAATTAAAATATTAATAAAATGATAAAAAAGAAATAATGAAAGATACACAATATATACAAAACCGTATCAAGCTCCCAGGAGTTCAGTTAGTTAGAAGAGGCTTAGCTGCACAGTAAAATTACTGAACAGAAAATTGGTTCTGCTTTACCTCAAACCAGGACGCTCTGGAAGAGGGGATATTTAAAAACAAAACTTAAATGGGATTTGGATACAAAGCTTCTTGTGGCTTAGAAAAAAGTTGGACATGTTGTTCTCCTCTTTAACCTTGGAAATTCCCTTGAGGAAATATCCTTACTACTTGCGAAAAACATATAGGTGAAGAGCTCCTGAAGGGGACAGCACACGTAGTTTCTTGCGTGATGCTGCCTACTGTAGCAGCATTGCTGATCCCTGGAAGAGAACATAGACCCTAAGGGGAAATTAAAAGGAAAAGTATGGAGGAACGATTCCTTTGTGATATTTCCTGACTCTCTTTCTCCTCTAAATTTTTCCCTCTCCTGGTAATGCAGTTTTAAAAGGAATCATTAGTTCTTCAGATTTTTCTCTCCTTCTTTTCGCAACTCCCCAAGTAGCTGCAACTCTCCATAGTTTGGCAGGGAATATTTCTTAATTTTTTATTTCAAAGTTTTAAAATGCATACACTTCCCCTGTAGTCTCAGAAAACTGCTGATCTCCATGGGGTTGATATTGGTAATGGTTGTGTCTGGCTTGTGGATTAATTTCCCTGTAATTGAGTCATAATGAAAAATCCAAGTATATCTTTTGAGGGACAAATAAAATTTTAGTTTGAAAAAATATACCATGTTAGTGAATAAGTTTGGTTTTTTAATATGTTTGGAGGATTAATATAAATAAGAAAAAAACATAGTAAGGTATTGTCATTTAAAAAAAAAAGTAAATATGTTTTAGAAAAAAGTTGTATTCATTCCTAAATTTAGTGTATTCAATGCCAGGTGATGTAGAAATACTCTTTTTTAAATGAAAGGGATATTCTTAAAGTTCTTCATAAAGCTGAAGACCACAGTATTGTATCAGGTATATTAATCAGGTGTTTAGGAGTTCATCTTTTTACCCACAAAATTCTGTTTAAATAAAATATGCAAAACTCCAGGTTTTCATATAGTATTCTCTTTTATCTGCTGTATCTTCAAAGCAAATACACAGATTATGGCATCCCTTACATTACAGAACTGTAGTTCTGTGATAAACAACCTCTCCTAACCTGAGAAAAATAATGGTTTCCTTTTAAAAGAAAAAGCGGGAGGTGTAGGGGTAGGGGATGACGGATTATTGAGCAAGTTAATTAGAAACAGCCCAAGGGAAAAGTTAGGAAATTAAAACCCATAGAATCAGCATGACGGCAGCTAAAAATATATTGTCATAAGATATGCTGAGGGTGGGGAGCAGCAGGGAGGCAAATAAAGAATTTGATTAAACAGCAAGAAATTTTTTCAGGTGTTTTGGTTTCTACATTTTTTGTGATCCAGCCTCAGTAAAACAGTGGAGTAATAATTACGCTTTGCAGATTCATGCTAACCTTTAGAGTAAAGATTGCTGGAAAGTTAAATATCCAAGGTTAACATTTGCTACATCAGAAGAAAACATGCCATGGGAAAGCAAATATATGTGAGTGGTATGTGACACGGGTTTTTCCTTTCCATGTAGAAAGGACTGGGATACCATTTTGTAAGGAATATAGACTCAAGAAAGGGAAAATGAAAAAATAATAAATATAATTGTAATACTTATTTTCAATAATAAGTGATTGGCAAGTGGTGGTGCATTGTCCTGGATGGTAGTAGAAAACTAAGATTATTATGAGGCAGATTTCAGGGCCAGTTTTGACATTAAAGGTTTGTTTAGCTTTGAAAATAAGATCTGTTTATCTATTCTAATGGTACTCTTCTTGAATAGAGAAAGTAATTTATAACGTTGATTTTTGTTTTATTGAATGGAAAATATCAATGAAAAGCATCTTTCAGTTTCAGATCAGAATTTTGAAAGTACACATGCCAGAGAAAATGTCTAAAATGTGTTGCATCAGACACATTGTGCACAGTGGCTGAATTTCTAGAAGTTGGGGGCATGCCTACATGCTTACACATAAGTGGCAAGGTAAAATAAATTTATGCAAATATAACAAATGTGTATTTAATACATACACTGTATGTTTTTCAAGACAATATAAAAATCATAGAATCATAGCATGGTTTAGGTTGGAAAGGACCTTAAAGATCATCTAGTTCCAACCCCCCTGCCGTGGGCAGGGACATCTTCTGCTAGACTGGGTTGCTCAAAGCCCCATCCAGCCTGACCTTGTACACTTCCAGGGATGGGGCATCCACAACTTCCCTGGGCAATCTGTGCCAGTGTCTCACCACCCTCAGAGTGAAAATTTTTTTCCTAATATCTATTCTAAATCTTCCCTCTTCTAGTTTGAAGACTTTCCCCCTCATCCTACATGCCCTTGTTAAAAGTCCCTTTCCAGCCTTCTTGTAGGCCCCTTTCAGATACTGGAAAGCTGCTATAAGGTCTCCCTGGAGCCTTCTCTTCTCCAGGCTGAACAACCCCAACTCTCTCAGCCTGTCTTCGTAGGAGAGCTTCTCCAGCCCTCTGATCATCTACATGGGGCCCTCCTCTGGACCTGCTCCAACAGGTCCATGTCCTTCTTATCTTGGGGGGCTGAGAGCTGGACGCAGTACTCCAAGTTGGGTCTTGCCCCAAGAAGGGCAGAATCACCTTCCTCGACTTGCTGGCCACACTTCTTTAGATGCAGCCCAGGATGCAGTTGGCCTTGTGGCCTGTGAGTGCTCATTGCTGGCTCATGCTGAGTTTCTCATCAACCAACAGCCACAAGTCCTTCTCCTCAGGGCCACTCTCAATCCGTTCTCCACCCAGCCTGTATTTGCACTTGGGATTGCCCCAGCCCGTGTGCAGGACCTTGCACTTGGCCTTGTTGAACTTCATGAGGTTTGCACAGGCTCCCACCTCTTCACCCTGTCAGGGTCCCTCTGGATGGCATCCCTCCCCCCGACAGTGTTGACCATGCCACATAGCTTGGTGTCATCAGCAAACTTGCTGAGGGTGCACTCCTGGCCTGTAGCAGACCCCCACTGTAACATCACTGGTCCCTGCCTTCCCTTTAATCCTGACCTATAGGGTCTCGGTTGGCTCCTCATCCATCCCCAGGCAGAGATCCATGCAGTCCAGCTGGTCCTGGACATAAAGGGCGACACCCCCTCTTCATATGTTGTGAACTGACTCACTTTGAAGAGGTGAACTATGTGGTTTGCTTCTGTGTCCGGTTCCCTGATTTTTATATTTTTTTTTTAAATAGGTTCTGTTGGTTGCTTATTTTAAACTGGATTATCTATGTGAGTTTAATTTCCAGATAATGGCACTTATTAAAAAGAGTGGATAGAATTTTTTAAGAGCTTTACTATTCTATATTATACCTCACTAACATGAATTTTTATAAGCAACTACTGTAATGCATTAAGATCCTATTGTCAGTGGTTAATAAACATTGGCACAGGTCATTGTAGCTTTCTGTTTCGGTATTTAGAATTACTAGTTAATATTGGGCCAACATTCAGATTTAATGGCTCCATTTCCTCTGAATTGAATTACACAGTCTATCCTGCAATGGCAGTGTGGATTCCTTGCATACAAAAGCCAACATATCAATGCCTGTGCTAAGTGATTAGAAGCAGAAGTTGCAAAAAAGCTGTGCACTTGTTGGAATATGATACATTTGGTGAAGTTCCTTTCATTTTGTTCTTTAAATAAATGAAACATTTAAACCTCTCCCCCCAACTCTTTTTTCCTTAGAAGTGTTGGTACGTAGTGACTTCCAATGGTGGAAAGCATCACAGGATGAAAGCACAGAAAAATTGTATTCCTTTGCTGGTTCTGCTGCAGGTTCTTCACGCAAAGCATGTATCCGTATGTTGAGTACCTGTAAAATGAAAGACACATCTTAGCAAAGATACTGGTTATTTTCCTCACTCTTTGTCTCTCCTAAATGGAAACAATTTGTTTTAAACACCCAGTTCATTAACCAACATAGTGGGTTGTTGCCCTAGTGTTTAGTTTTGTGGAGAATTCCTTTTTGCATGGCTTAATGAGTAAGAGCTTATTTAGTGAACTGTGATACAGATTATTTTAAACATAAATCCAGAGACTGTGACTGAATTGATTTTTGATAACTTAGTTTCTTACTATTTTAGGTCTTCTGTCCTATTTTTTCTAAGTTAGGGCTAAGAATTCTTCTCATTTGTTCTTCTCCCAATATTTGAATTAACTGTCAACAGCACAAAACACTACAGTGTAGCGTGTCATTGAGGCTACAGGTAGCGAAATAATACTGTGACATTTATTTATATTGAAGAGAGATTGCATTGCAGATTTCAGGTGGTCCACTTATGCTCCTAAAAGGCAATTAGGAAGAAGCGGTGATTAATCCTTTTAATTAAAAAGCCACAGCCAAGCTAGGTTGTTGTGTGCCTTAAGACAAAATTCGTCAAAATTAATATGCAAACATTCCTACAAGTACCCTGTGATCTTTCTCAATAAGAACACTCTCACTGTTTTGTATGAGTTCTGTATGATTTGATTATTAGGTAAAATGCATTACAAAACCCTCTTAGGACTTCATCTGAATATAAAATCACTTAAGAAGTATTTAGGAATACTTAATGCTTTTAAGCAGATAGCTTTTTATGTCTCAAGGGAGGTTAGTAAAACTGGCTCTGGAAAACACTTTTTTCTTTTTTTTTTTCTTTTTTTCTATGTCCTACGGAGGTGGGAGGATCAGCAAGTTGTATTTTAACCTTTCTCAAGTTAACACTAAAGGTGTTAGTCATCTTATTCTTGGAGGCTATTAGTTAAGGTCATAGAGCATTCTGTGGGCAGTGGCTCAGTACCTTAAATCCATTGCCTCTGAGGTGCACGGCTTAACATACACGTTTCAACTGTGTGCAAGCGTGTGAGGACCTGACATGAGTCAAGTGATTCAGATAGGAACTTAATCTTAGTTGTAGGTGTAAACATGAGTCCTTGTTTTGTTGTCTCTGATACATACAGTGTAACTGCTCACAATACTCTTCAGTAAAATGTGTGTTTTAACAAAACACAGAGGTTTCCCAATTGAATTTTTAGACTCTGTTTTTTAGTTATAGCAACTGATGTTTCTTTATGTAGTTGTATCCTTCTGCAACAACTTCTGATACTGCTATAATTACATTAAGTTCTTACAGGCCGTTAGTGTAGGTCTATAATGTGTAGCTAATTTGTCATGGCACGCTTGGGTAACAAGTTGTGTATGACTGACTAATTAGTTCACGGTCTTACAAACGTGGTTTTGGCTCCCAGTTGTTTTATGTGCAATTAAAAAATCAATATGATTTCAGGTAAACTGCCCCTTTCCTGAGGTAATTTTTGGATTATTGTATGTCAGGATAGGAACAGGGCATAGTCTGAATGTGCTGTTGCAAGTAAAACTTCTAACATGGTTCATGCAACTTCTTGTTCATTACAGCCCCACTACATACGTTTTGGATGAAGATGAGCCTCGCTTTCTTGAAGAAGTTGATTACAGCGCAGAGAGTAATGATGACCAAGACATTGAATTAGCTGATAATGCAGGTGATTATGAGGCAACTAGTCAAGAAGATGGACTTTCAGACTCAGATTCAACAAGGATACTCCTTTCTTGAACGATCTTTGCAGCCAATAATGGGAAATTAAGTATCCTGGATTTTCATAGTCATAAACTTCTTTGCTTTTGTCTACCAAGGGGATAAGCTTAAAGAAACACAAATAACTGGGCCCTGCCTAGCTCAAGGACAATAAATATTTCTGATAAATTGGTACTTGTTTTATTTAAGGAGTTTTGTGTTTTCTTTTAGCACTGAATAGATAAATTTATTTACCAGTTCATTTTCTACTCAATAGCACCGCATGGCATTTTGTGTCCTTAAACCCTATTTTCAGAAGAATTGATTATAATTTCTGGTGTGTCTGAGTACAGAAACTAATTATTTGTGGTACGGTTCTTTGAGTTGCTTCCTGAAAAATACATATGTACAGATTTTCTAAATTAATTTGTGTATGTGTGTGTATATGCGCATGTGTATACTGAGGTGAAGAGGTTATTTTTCAACATTATTTCAAAGATACTTGATTGTGTTTGAAGTAATGTAGTGCCTGCTCTGGAACCATTCAA
The DNA here is from genome assembly GCF_000708025.1 of Charadrius vociferus. Taxonomy (NCBI): domain Eukaryota; kingdom Metazoa; phylum Chordata; class Aves; order Charadriiformes; family Charadriidae; genus Charadrius; species Charadrius vociferus. Next base: position 2,936,349 of record NW_009648536.1, read on the forward strand.
TAATTACTAAATTAAAAATGAAAAAGTGATGTGTGAATTGGTGCACTTGTTTCTTGCTTCTGATGATTATATGGCTTTGCCACAGTACTAGATGAAAAAAAAAAATCTTTCCCATAAAATAGGCGTGGTCTGATATGAAAAGGTTAGGTGTTTTTAAGTGTACATGACTACAAGAAGTGGTTAGGTATGTACACTGTATGTATGTTCAGCTACCCAGTTACTAAATTTTTCTTGTTCAATATGCACGTAGTAAAAAGCGGTTCACTTTACTGGGGGCACATTAACTATATACCCAATTCAAATGCTTTAAGAGGGAAAGTGCATTTTGGTTTAAACGTCTTTTGCCTGGTCTGAATCAAGTGTTCAGTCTGCTCTGAGAAGAAGATTGGACTGTAACTTCCTGAGGTCTCTCCCAGCCTGAATAATTAGTCTGTGATTCTGTATTCTTCATGTTGAAAGTCAAGCTGTCAGGCATGGGATTTACACTTCTTCATCTTCTCTTGGTATCTACTAATTTTTATTGCCTCTTGGCTCTGCTTAGAATAAGATCTAATAGAGAAATGAAGTTGTACCTCATTGTTTACAGAACTGACATGTTTTGCAATGAAAAATATTCTTCCAAAATTATTTTTACTTGGTGTGACCCAATTGTGGCATTCATTTTCTGCTGCATGTGCAAGGGCTTTAAGAGCATGAAGAACAATACTCTCAAGTTACAGCAGATTTCTAACTGATGAGAACTTTGTGTATGTTTACTGTTGCAAATAAAACTGTATTTTGGAGGGGAAGGTTGCCTTTGGTAGAAGGATAAAAAAAATAAATTGAAGAGAATTAAGTGTATCAATGATTCTCAGTCTGGAGATGGATTTTCACCAGGATCTGCTCTTTCAAATGCAGCGTTGTTCGGGGATGCCTATCCATACTGTCCTGATTCTGCAACTGAGGAAGTGTTTTTGATCCCTCATGATATGCTACTGTATTTTTGTTTAAAGGCTTACATTTATATTTATAACCATGCAGTTTTGAGATGTAAGCGTATAATGGAAACATTTACATTCTTGGCCCTTTATAACTCCTGTAACGAAAACGTTCATTCGTTATGTTTCGTGAACTACATAAGGTAAATAAGAACGTTTATTTAATACCGTGTTGAAGAGGAGCCCTCTGCATTGAAACTGTAGAGGAATTTGGGAATCTGCCAAACAGAAGGATTAACCTTGCCACAGAATTTGAAGTACCTTTAAGTCAGTCCAGTGAGAGCAGAGCAGAATACTTATATTGCTGTGTCAGTCTTGTACTGGTTATCTGCATAAATAAATTTTCATCCTTAAGGACTCATACTTCAGTACCCTACATAAATAATTTTGACATACATTTCAGGGGGTGCAGGATGCCACGTGTTAGTTAACCCCATTGTGCATTTTTCCTTAGTTTCATATGAATCTGTATTAATCCTAGAACACTATTTTCATAATACAGGCAAGACTAGAAAAGTACTTCATCGATTTAGAAAAAGTTGTGGCTTAGTACTACAAAATTATCTTTTCATCCTGAGTAAATATGCCTATATGCTCTTCTCATGTCTTCTACAGCTTTCAGTCTATGCAAAGAAGGAGTTAAGAATTACTTATACAAAGGATCAGGGTAACAGGCACTTTCCTAAAACAATAATGTTGTGTTTATACACTAGATTCTAATGCACTTCTGCATTAGATTAGATATATGTGTTCGATTAGATGAGATGTCAGTTCGGCAGTTGTGGGTCTGAACTTCTACCAGTGCAGTTCTGATGTAAGAGTGAAACTTCGCCTTTACCTTACACATTGTTGAAAATGCAAAGGCCGTTACCTCTTAGATGTTTTGCGGCACTTGTTAATGTGCCTTCTGAAAGGCAGTGTCTCCATTCGTGTTCGTGGGGATGCCAGTTCACAGGAAAAACTGCTGCAGTGGTAGCTGCTTTGCACTGTTTATCCCTTCTCTACTATATGTTGCCATTGTTGCAGTGGTGTTGGCAGACACTTTTATCTGTTTTGGTGGGAAGTCTGGTGCTTAGCTGAAAATGGAATAGCTGAGGCTTGAGCATACACTCCATTCTGTTACTATGGCATTCACCCCGAATAAATGGGCAGAATGGATAGCAAAGAATGGCAGCTTCTTGAACTGTCACAAATCAGTCGTCTAGCATGGCCTGTCCCAGACAATTGACTGTCTTTATTTTATGCATTGGCATTCCAATGTGTTTCTGGTTTTAAATGATGCTCTTTACTATAAGCGTGGCTGATTCTGTATAGGAAAAGGAGATATTCTTACTTCTTTTTCCAGTAATAACACCAAATAAGATTATGAACAATAATTACGTCTATGTTATTTACTGTCTTGCTTCTAAAGAATTGCTGGGTGATTCATTACCTTATTCCCTTTTCAGGTATAATTCAAGTCGCAGCACAAATTTTGGTATTGTGTCTTCACTGGTGACATCCCCTGGTGTAATGTAACTTACAGCTAAGACTGCTGTTTGTACCAAAATCTTGCCTGGTTGTTTTTGGAGGTGGATTGCTTTATCAGCCTGACTTATCAGGGAGAACTGGTTTGAATTTCAAGACTGCAGTAGCAGTAAACACTTTTCACAAAATGCAAAAATTCAAGGTTTCAGATAGGTTCTATTGTAATGCTGTGATAGATATAATTGTTGCAGTGTTATTATGCATGCCCCAAATAACAATACTTATTAATAAAAATACATAATAAAGAGTTAATTACAATCACTTTGCTTCCCTATTATTGGTTAGAAATGTTTAAAAGATTTCTCATCATAGCATTTGCAGCAACGTACCTGCCTATAAGAACTGGGGTGTGCTTAGCATTTCAAAAAGGAGGATATTTTTGTTCTCTGTCAAGTTAAAGTCAGTGTGCTGCAGGCTTAGAGTACTATTTGCATATTAATAGATTGAATTATAACTCTCTTAAAAAGCTTAATATTCATCAGTGTCTGTAAAACTTACAAAGACTTTGGATGAACCACAATGAAGGCCATTGCAGAGGGCACAGAACAGGAGAGTCTTTTGCTCCTACACAGCTAATAGGCTTTTAATCTGATTTAGGAAAGGCACAAGTTTATTCCTCAGTAAGTCATCCCTTTACAATTCAACTCAGACTGCACTTGAGGACTAAGTTATTTTTACTACTTATATTTTTGCAGCAGCAATTTTAAGATTTGAGACAATTTTTTGAGGGAAAGCTTAAGATAAAAGTAGATCTTCTAATTGTGTGGACTTGTCTGAAAAGAGCAAGTGGTTACTAGGAATCAACAATGTCACTTTTGCAAATACATATGCAGTGTACTTTACATCTGTCATGTTAGTTTTAGTTGAACAACTTTGTTCACAAGCTCAGTTGTCCAAACTGTTGTAGGTTGTAGAAAAGTCACAGTTAAATTAATCTAAGGATTTCTCTCTTTGATCTTAATGTTTTTAAGGTCGTCAGGATGTAAAGCGTTTGAGATGCGACCTTGCATCTCGTTTGCTTAAATAAACTAACTGGAGATTGGTTTGAAAGAAGGGCTTCAAGATATTAAAAGCTAAGCAGCTTTGACCTTTAGTTAAGAATACATTACTTTAAATTATGGATGGCTTGGCTATTTTTAGTAGTATCATATAGGAATTTGTTTAGTCCCTGTAGAATATGTCATAACTATGAAACACTCCCCCCCTTAATTCTGTTATAGGAAAAAGTTAGGTGCATATATCTTTTATTGTTTTGGGGTTTTTTTTGTTTTTGTTTTTTTTTTTTTTTCAAAAAGCATAATATTGTTCATGCAGCTCTTGAAGCAGTTCAGAAAGAATCATCACTGCAAATTACGGGTTTAGCAACAAAGGAAACAGCACACTATACGATTTGTTGATCCAAATTACGTGGTTACCAAATGCCAACCAGCTGCTGCTTTTTGCTGCCTATGCAGCATTCTTACCACGAGATGTCCGTGCTTAGTGTGTGCCCTTCTTTCTTAGAATGAGGTTATTCAGCATGCATCATATTTCATGGTAGATTGGAAGAATATATACTTAAACTAGCAGCACCACATAGCACTACTGTAAATTTTTACTGGGCTGAATGCTAAATAATAAAAGAACCCAACTACCAAAATTTCACAATGGTACCTCCATACGTGAAACACTGCTGTTAACGTGGAGTGGGGAGATTGACTTATAATGACCTGAAATAGGACTCTTCTTTGCACTGTCCCTCCAGAAGAGGATCTCTATAATTTAGTACAGACTAAGAATTATTTTTTTCCAAACCCCAGACTACCCTTGCCTATCTTTTGTCACTCACTTCAAAAGAAAAAGGTCTAGATTTGCTTGTTGTGTATTTAGAGAATAACTCATTCTCTTACTCAATTCTTCCCCCCCTCCGAAAAAGGCAAGTGGAGTCTAAAAATGATGTAATACTATCGTAGAAGTCTTCATACAGCTTAATCTGCATAAGGTGTCTCAATTTAAGGTAAGTTCTAAGCTTATTAGAAAAGCTGTCAAGGTCATAATGAGATTTGCCCCAGAACATGTAGGTCCATGGCCCAGGAATGGCTGAGACAGGGGGTTACCTTTTACAGAACAATGGTCTTGCTTCCCCTCAAACTTGAAAATGAAGCAAAGGTTATTTGGCTTCCAGGCAGCTGGGAAAGGTGATGCAGGCTGAAGCCAAAACACAGGTCACCCAGCCCATGTTTTATTTACAGCTTGCTGTCTTCTCACATTTAACCCTAGCACCTGAAACAGCTCTGGGAGGCTACTGGCTTTTGGAATTGAATTGGTTTGCACTGGGGTGGTCTTCCATCGCTTGATTGTTTGCAGACTGCTCTCCTTAGCAAGCCTCACCTGACCTTTCAGGGTTAAATCAGAACTGTTGTCTTCTCTGGCTAATCATGAAGGCAACATAAACCACTCTCAGATGGCAGCATTGTACTTGTGCTCACTGCGTTCCTAGAAGAAAATGAACATGAAAGTATTTCAGCATAAACAAGACAGGAGGCACAGAGTGAAGAGGACAGATGATCTTTAATATTTTGTATAATATTTGCTTAATTGTACCATATTTGCCTAAATCTTATTAATGATACACGTAGTCCAGCTGACCCCACAGATTGAAATGGCTGTTGTACATTTTGTGAAGACAAAACTGGAACGAGGTGTCTCACACAAACCATCAGCCAACAGTCTGCCTTAATACTTGGCTTTGATCCAGCATCCCAGTTAATTTAATTTAGTACAATACACTGCCAAATGGAAAGTCCTAAACTGGGTCAGACAGCCTTCCAAAGTAACGTATGCCCCAGGGTTTTCTGTCCTGTGAAGACTGTTGCAAAATCTGCAGATTCTCTGCAACAGGCATCCTGCTGATACAGCTCCCGTATAATCAAAAGGGACAAGCTCAATTTACACAGATCTTGTGCTTGTGTACGCTTGTACACAAGTTCAGTGTAACCCACATCTGCTCTAGGTTACTTTGTTCTTTTAAAGCTTCCAGCCTGGTCAAGCCGGTCCTTTAGCTTAAGTGATTAGCCCATGACGTTTCACTCTTCCTTTGGGTTTGACCTCACTGTTGACAAAAGCTTTCTGTTATGAGTCACGTCAGTCAGGATTGCTTGAAAACTCTGCTGTTATCAAATGTACAGCTTGAGTGCATTCCAGAATGAACGAAGGAGGCCCAAATCATCTGTTTAAATACAGTACCTCATTACTCAGTATGTGAGGTACTTGCTTCTTTTGTCCGAAGACTGAATGTCTAGAACAGAAGTAGACTATATTTCAAAAGAATAATTTTCCAGATCTATGTTACTGGAATGAGTGAATTCAGGAAGATATTAACTATATGAACCCCATTATGCTAAGCACCTGGACCCAAGTTTTAATAGGGAAGATGTATTACAAATGTAATGATGGAAGATGTACATACAAATCTGATGTACTCAAGCAGGGGTGGCTCCTGGTCAGCTAATTCTATAAGGAAGCGAAGTCACTTGGCGTTCACTCTCGCACAGCATCATGTGTTGAGGAGGAAGTCCTTCCATTCACAGCAGAGGAAGAGATCTTCACCTTAACATTGTTCACCTGGCTGTGTCTGCCTCACAGGCCTTAGTGATTTGTGGGCACATTTTCCTTTGCCTTTGAGCTGTGCTCTTTGGTATGGGGAGAAGAAGAGAAGGATAAATTACAACTTGCCAATCTTAAGGGACACATAGGCTAGTGCTTAAGAATGACCACCCCCATCTGTGACTCATCCACCACAGCAAGGTGGCTATGGGCAAAACACCTACTGACAGTGAAAGAAAATGGAAGAAGATGGACACAGGAAATACCTCCTTTCTTTCTAGTCTGGGGACAGCAAAGGCAAGCAGGACCTGAGGAGCTCCTCGGCCACCTGTGAATCTCCCTCTCCACAATCCCTGCTGTGAGCTTCCATTCACACCATGGCAAGGGCTGGCTGGGTGCTGGGGGCCCTGATGGAGCAGCGTTGCCTGACCTGGGGCCAGCCTACCGGCACAGCTGTGAGAGCATCCCCACAGCAGTATGAAAGGTAATACTGGAGGCAGGAGCAGCGTTGTTGAGATCGGATTATTGATGGGTCAAGCATTCAAGAAAGAAAACACTAGCCTGGATATTTTCCTAGAATTGTCAGAGTTGGAAAGAACCTTAAAGATCATCTAGTTCCAACCCCTCTGCCATGGGCAGGAACACCTCCCATGAGACCAGGTTGCCCACAGCCCTATCCAACCTGGCCTTGAACACTTCCAGGGATGAGGCATCCACAACTTCCCTGGGCAACCTGTTCCAGTGCCTCACCACCCTCACAGTAGTTTCTTCCTAACATCTAATCTAAATCTACCCTCTTCCAGTTTAAAGCCATTACCCCGGTCCTATTGCTACACTCCCAGATAAAGAGTCCCTCCCTATCTTTCCTGTAGGACCCCTTTAGGTACTGTAAGACTGCTATAAGTTCTCCCTAGAGCCTTTTCTTCTCCAGGCTGAACAACCCCAACTCTCTCAGCCTGTCTTCGTAGGAGAGGTGCTCTAGACCTCTGATCATCTACATGGGGCCCTCCTCTGGACCTGCTCCAACAGGTCCATGTCCTTCTTATGTTGGGGCTGCACACGTTACTCCAAGTGGGGTCTCCTGAGAGCAGAGTAGAGGGGCAGAATCACCTCCCTCAACCTGCTGGCCACGCTTCGATGCAGCCCACGATACGGTTGGCCTGGGATGCAAGCACACATTGCCAGCTCATGCTGAGCTTCTCATCAACCAACAGCCACAAGTCCTTCTCCTCAGGGCCACTCTCAATCCTTTCTCCACCCAGACTGTATTTGCACTTGGGATTGCCCCGGCCCACATGCAGGCCCTTGCACTTGGCCTTGTTGAACTTCATAAGGTTCGCACAGGCCCACCTCTCCAGCCTATACAGGTCCTTCTGGATGGCATCCCCCCACCCCCCTCCAGTATGTCAACTGCTCCATAAATCTTAACTTGCTGAGGGTGCACTCCATCCCACTGTCTGTGTCGCTGACAAAGATGTTAAACAGTGCCTGTCCTAGTACCGACCCCTGAGGAACACCACTTGTCACTGCTTGCCACTTGGACATTGAGCCATTGACCACAGCTCTTGAAGTGTGACTGTCCAGGCAATTCCTTGTCCACCATGTGGTCCATTGATCAAATCCATGTCTTTCCAATTTAGAGACCAGGATGTCATGCAGTGTCAAATGCTTTCGACAAGTCCAGGTAGATGATGTCAGTTGCTCTTCCTTATCCAGCAATGTGCTAACATCATCATAAAAAGACACAAAATTTGTCATGTACAATTTGCCCTTCGAGAAGCCATGTTGTCTGGCACCAACCACCTCCTTATTTTCCATGTGCCTTAGGAGAGTTTCCAGGAGGATCTGCTCCATGATCTTGCTGGGCCCGAAGGTGAGGCTGATCGGCCCGAAGTTGAGGCTGATCGGCCTGTAGTTCTCCAGGTCTTCTTTTTTTCCCTTTTTGAAAATGGGGGTTATGTTTCCCCTTTTCCAGTCAGTGGGAACTTCACCAGACTGCCATGACTTCTTGAATGTGATGGATAGTGGCGTGATGACTTCATCTTAGGGGAATACTAGAGGGCAGCTAGGTGGGATTCACTGAGTTGAGCCACTGGTGCCAGTGTGTGTGTGGCAGGCAGCTCTCTGTGTGGCTGAGCTTCCCACAGGAGCCCCCCCTGCCTGTGGGACCAATACCTACCTGTCCCCCAGAGTCTTGTTGGGGTGGTCAGCACCCCAAATAGACTTATGTGTTCTATTTCTACCATTTTCCCTTGTATATTCATGCAGATCTTTAATTATTACTAGCTGTATCATTAATATCTCAAGCTGAGAAAAAACAATTGTTCTACAAAAAGGGGATATAAGCATTCCCCTATAGCTTAAAATCATCACTTTAAAACCAGGATCCACCTATAAAGTTATCCTTGTTAAGTTTAGTGATTTACATCACAAAGATTTATGTTCACCCTTAGCAGGTGCTCATGTGAATGAAGTAATATAAATGGAGTACTTCAACAAAACTTTAGAAGTATTTGTCAAAGTTGAGGGTGGAAAGAATGTGTCTGAGACCCAAGCCTTATGTGTTGGAAGCCTTATGAATAGATTGAGCTCTGGGGTTTGCAGTAAGAGACATTTAAGCCAAATGTGTCTGCTGGAGGCTGAGTATCTCTCAGGAAATTTGGAAAGGCATTTTCTCATTCCTGGCTGAAAGGCTCTATATGCCTCTAAGTGCTAAGGATTTAAACTATGCCAAAAGAGGAAGAGAAGAGGTTATGGTATTGCAAATTAAAGAGATAGCAAAGCGATTTCAAATAGCTTAAATGTACTTATTTTCAGTCCCTCAGAAAAAAAGGGAGAAGGGGACATGACACAGTTTATGTACAACAAACTCATTATTACTTCTGCAATCACTAAAACTCTGAATTTCTAAAAATCAGATTCTCAAATTAATTAATTTTTAAACTAATTAAATTCCAGTATTGTCTTGATAGGAAAGAAATTTCTCCTGGTATACTGACAGAAGGAGTGGTACTGTTTCCTACAAAAGACCACCTGCCACTTCAAGGCTACAGCCATGTATAGCAAGAACCCAAGCCCATTCTTTCTTCTTCTTTTTACTGATGTCCTTTAAAGCTTCATTCATAATGTAGGTCAATACTGTGAAAGAAACGTACCATTTTCAAGCCCAAGGTTTGTAAATTGGGAAGGGCAGTTATACTACATCATGTAAGGGTATAAAATATTGATTGCTATAATAAAAGCTATGATGACTGGTAGTACACTTAGAATGCATTGCCCGATAGTATTACATATGTAAAAGATTCGCATCCCCATGTGATGCCACTTATTAGAATAATCCCTTGAGAAAGCTTGTAAAGAAGTGAAAAAGCAGACCATATGGCATTCAGCAGTGTAGCCTGTTTCAAAGCTGCAAGACTGTTCTGAGGAGAATCTGTATCTTATTTTTACACAAAGTTCCTGTTTATGCATCTTAAGTTTTGTTATTTTCACCATACACATCTGGCTGCCAGTTAATATCTTGCAACGAAATAAACAGCAGAAGATTGCACACCATAGCTGTGGAAGTGTTGGAGGAGAAAAGCAAATGTCACTCCTTGTTTGGGGGCAGGAGCCTTTCCAGGCAGCCCTATGAGTGGTAACTAAAGGTCGTATTTATACTGTGTTTCCCTGGTGACTGGGCTTTTTGAATGGGTGTCTGTAACGATAAGGCAGGCCTTGGCCTAATGAAGTGGAGAAGGAGATGTCCTTCAATAGGTAGTGACCATGAAATGCTACCAGGAATCATTAAAATAATGCTTTCCTGTACCTTCTTCCTCTGGTTTGTTTTAATTTATGCTGTTGTCTTCTCTTTATTGAATAGTCAGTCATTAACCTATGAACGAGGTGATACTAGATACCTATATTACAGAAGAAATATCTAGTATATTCCTATATACTGGCACAATTTCCATGTTAACAATTTTCTTTCCTCACAGACGGGAAAAGACATAGGACCTGTGCTACTGAACCAGGGAAAGGGTTTGTAACCTCATGTCTGCTATCCACCAGCGTTGACAGCTGTAGGAAAGATATGAGGAGCCATTTATTGGCTAATCTAGCCAGAACAAAACTACCCCTGGCAGCCAGAGATTGTTTAAAACCCTGCAGCAAAAGAGGTGGTTTTTTCCCCTTCCTAACTGACCAGACTTATGCAGTGTATGCAGATGTTGCTATTTTCAATATTATTTAAGATCTTTTGAAGCACTGTGACAGTTTTATCCCTGTGAAAGTCTTGGGCTACTGTTTTTCTGTCATACTGAATTTTTCCTGTTTGCTCTGTCTGAGACCGTAGATGGCCAGAGTCCACATCTTTTATTTCTAGGTGGAAATGGCTACAGTCACAAGCTAGTGAAAATCCAGGATGCCTGTTAAGGCTTAATAGGTGTGATAATGATGCCATTAAACTATCATCATGAATTCAGAGGTAACAGGTAGGAATTTAACCAGATAAAACAATGGAAGAGCAGGACAGGATCACTCAAATAGTCTGACCTCCAAGCTGGCAGTAATGCTCTCATGGAAAGAAATGGCAGCTAACACCACAAATCCATCCTTCTGCCTTTCCCCCCTTCTGTTCAAATGTCTGAAAGTTCTGCAAGTTTCCAGTTTTTCGGAAACCTGAAAGATCTGCATTATTCTTTTTTTTATAACTTTTGGGACAGTGGCATGAGACCATGCAGTAAAATTTCAAAAGAGCTGATTTTGAAACTACTTTTAAATATAATTCTTGTGATTAGCTTGCAAATTAACAGAGACTACAGATTTTCTGGGCAAGAGGCACCATTACACCTTACTTTCATTAATGCTTATAGGGTCATCAAGCAGCTCCTGTCTCAGGCTAGTTAGTGGTGGCTGAGAGCAGTATTTGTAGTTCAGCCCCGAGTTAGACTCTGAGAGACAAGGAAAAATCCCATTTTCTAGTTTTAGTGTATCTAGCTGTTCATAAGTAGTACTTGATCTCACTTTGTCTTTGCCTGCTTACAATTCAGAAATCAGTACAGGGAAGTCATCCTTCAATCTTTGCTTTGTTGAAGCAAGTGGCCTGCACTTCAGCCTGTTTTCCTGTAAAGCATCTTCCTAAACTTGGATTCATTCTCACAGCTTTTTTTGAGTGGTCCTTGGGTCACCAGCTCCTGTTCAGCAGTGGTCATCAGAGACTGTATGGTAGCCCTGCACGGTACCCACAGACTCCCTGCTGCTGCAGGCAGCAGTATACCAGTTTTTCCGCTTCTACTAAGCCTTCTCCTGGCCCTACATCCAAGTGTATCAAGGTCTCTACACTGAGACTTCACATTGTTTCTCTGCCTTGACTCTAACTTCTTATTGTTTTCCAAAACTATCATCACTATTCCAGAACGGTTTTTTATTTTGCAGATGTCTGGCCTTCAGCTTCTCTGCAGGAAACCTTGTGAGCTCAGCTAGTCTTGCAATTTTACTCTGTG
>NW_009648536.1:2947951-2949699 GCF_000708025.1 Charadrius vociferus
CCTCTCATTTTGGAGAATATGTTCTCTGTTATTCTGGCAAAAAGTAGAGACTTATACACAGATTTTTGATTTAAATGAAACTTAAAAAATTCACTGAGCATAATTTTCCATTTCAAGATATGCCCATTTAAAATTCAATGTAAACTTATAAAAACCTAAAGTTAAGCAGATTGTAGAAGCAATTTAAAAATTCGACTCAAACTTATTTTAATATTTAGTGCCTATGAAAACTATGGATTAGTGATATGGAAAAGAGTTAGTATGTCATAAGCAAGCCCAGCTTACATAGCAAGGACTTCTCTCTGTTGACTATGGGAGCTGTGTGGAAAATAAAGCACAGATCAATCACCAGAAAACCCTCAGTTGTTAATGCCAGTCTGAAGATCTAGATTTGGTGTCCACTGCTGCCTCTGCTTCATGGAGTTAGCCAGGTCCTTGCTTGTGGCTTCTCAGTGACTGGTGTCAGTTTCTGAATGCCTGGCTTGAGACCACCAACACACTTGCTGAAACTGATGGGAGCTAGTTCTGAATGCATGAAGTGGAGTGTAATGATTCACATTTCTCTTAGGACACAGAGCATTTGTAATTTTGCATCTCAAATTCTCAACATTTCAGGTCCCAGCTAAAAAAATGGAGGAAAACCCCCACTCTCTTGCTCAAACATTCTGAGTTCATTAAATAGAAATACGGTGATAAGCGTCACTGTATTTAAAAAAAAATCTGTTTCTAAGAGTCCTGTGAGGAACTTGAGGATTCTGGTTTCAGAATACTTTGAATAGTGTGAAGTTAACAAGGCAGGAGATCCTGCCCTGAACAATAGTGATGAGACAGCACATCGAATAATCACTCATTAAGGGTACGGCGTCTCTTTCATGCAGTAAACGAGGCACAGACGCAAGGGAAAAAAAAGTTCATACCTGAAGATTCCATCATCATTTATAAGCGTTTGGGGGCTGAACTGAGTCTGTACAGGCGACTTTGGAGTTCTTGAGGGCAGCTTTATTGCTACATTAATGCAATTTTATATGGAGCATACAGTTAGGCCTTTCACTGCACCCCAGCAACCTGTAAATGTTATTTCAATCTCACTGTCTTCAGATGATTCCATCAAGTTATACTTGTCAAAAAAAGAACAAAAAATCTGACAAGAACTTTTTCATCTTTGTATTAACATATGTAGAGCACATAGACATTTTGACAGGGTAACTGTAAAATATTATTAGTTTATTTACATAATAAAAAAGCTCAAAGTTCCCGTGCAAGAATTCAAATAGCTGTTTTTACCTTGTGCTTATTTTCAAAGGAAAGTATGCAAAATAATTATGTTTAAAGCAGAATAAAAAATAGTAATTTGCCAAAAGCAAACTTACCTCCAATGTTAAATCCCTCACTTGCTCTGAACATAAATTGCTTTATTTTAAAGTTTTTTATATGGGTTGTTATTCATACTCCTGTTTGTTCTTTATGTCAAAGCAAAAAGGGATAATCCCCCTTTCTTTCCACAGACTTTGGAAGATACAAAGTTCCAGAAAGCAGAAGGAGGATTGCAAATTTGAATTTATTTTTGTTGTTTGGCATCATAATTGAAGTTATGAAAGATCAAGTAACTCTCTTGAATGTCAGAAATAGTACAAAAAAGGTATTTCAGGACCTCATTACCTTAGAAATGGACCGTAGAAAGAATTAAGCTTGGGATGTTTGTAATGTGAATGTGCAAAATAAAATTCTCATATTCTATTTTTTCCCTA
>NW_009648536.1:2949711-2954287 GCF_000708025.1 Charadrius vociferus
AAATTGCTATAAGTACTGGAGAAATACAGAAGATATACAAACATGAAACACACCTTTTTGGTGATTCGCCATGTCTAAAAACCAAGACTGGGATAATTTCTGGCTTTATAACAAAAAAATGCAACAATTGCTGTCCTCAATTTTCCCCAGTTTTGCAGAGGATACGTCCTGTTGATGGTGTTCTGAGTGGAAGCTGAATAAGCTGTTTGCCCTCAATTTAGGTCCTGGCCAGAACTTTTAAAATTCTGTTTTAAGCAATAGGTCTTGCTTTACTTATGAGGTCTTCTGAGACATAATGGATTATAATATAAACTACCCAGTATAGGAAGTAAGAATTGAAATAATGGAATTTGTGAAGTGCTCAGCCTGTTTATCACAGGGTAGATGTTCCCTTGATCAAATTCCCTCTTTAAGATATCTGATTTAGTACTCTTTTTATACAAAAAGGAAAAGAAAAAAAAAAAGAAAACAAGCAGATTCCCCTGGTTGAGGGATGTCAATCATGCTCTGAGCTGATTTTCACAGTGCAAAGCTGTGGGTTTTGTACTCTCACCCCAAGGATTCCCCAACAGAAGCCGTCCAGCACCACAGGCAGGCCGTGCTGAGCCCAGTGATTTGCTCCTACTGGCCTGGCTCTCCAGACATATGGCGTCCCTCCCTGGAGAGGACACAGTGGCCATGGGGCTGTGACGTGCAGGACATGGCACCGCACAGGGGGCAAATGCGGCCTGCCCACAGTCAGGTCCTATGCACAGCATGCTGGAGATGTGGAGAGAGAGAAGTGTTGGGAAAACACATCCTGGGCAGCTGGGATAAGACCTTTGGAGATGGCAAGGTCCCCATGCCAGGGCCATAGATGATCCTGCACACCTCAGGCACACAGCAGGAACCTGGGGAGAAGCGGAGCAGGGTGAAGCTTTGCAGGCAGGCAGGCAGAAAGCAGCAAGAGCTGGCCAAGCCCCACTGAGACGGGGCTGCACGCAGGGCTGGACATCTGCCCTGGGAGGAGAACCCAGCTGCAAGACACGGGCTATGTCTGGAGATCACGCAATGCATGAGAGCAGATGCCTTCATGTGGGGTCTCATGGGGTCTCCCTGAGCTCCTCAGGCTCAGGAAGAATTCAGAGCTGTTTTCATGCAATCTGCTTCAGCAGCCTGACACAAATCAATGATATTTTTTTGGGTGGGGGGAGTGTCTCCCCTTTTATTTTTCTCTGGTTTGGTTTTTTTTTTTTGGTTTGGAGTGGTTTTTTTTGTTGTTGTTGTTGGGTTTTGGGTGGTTTTTTTTTTGTTTTTTGTTTTTTTACCAGTCTCCCTCTCAGTTTTGTGGAAAGATCAAGTTAATCCCAGCCAACTACCAAATGATGGCAGTGAATCACTTTTGTGACTTTCACCACTTTTCTTCTGTTAGATCTAAGTGGTCCACCAAATGTGTATGTATTTTTTGGCTGCAGAGACTGGTTTTGAGAGCAAAACAGAACAAGAAAATAGTCAGGTTGAAACTACAGAAATTATGCCAGAGCCACAAAAATCACAGGGCACCTTTTAAATTACTTTTAATACAGCTGTTGCCTAATAGATTTTTGGATAGGGGAAACAGAATTTTTATGCCACCTAACCCCGTTGTAATAGCTTCCAAATCTACAGCGGCTCATTTCACTACAGTAACTGTTTCAGTTTGCCCTACAGAATACTGCCTAGAGCTTTGATTATGTCCTTGAGGTAACAAGCAGATTTAGAGTGCTTTAGTCCTCTAGAACTTTTCCCTCTGCAGAAATTTCACGTTACCTGTTTGCATAAGCTAGGATGTTTGAAATGTTTAACTATGAAAATTGCAGAGTCTCAGTCTAAAATCCGCCAGCCCCATCCTGTGGTGGGACAGCTGGAGGTGATCAATGCCCTTGACCGGCGTGCTGGAGGGCATTGTCCGTGGTGGGTTTGTGCAGACCTTTTTGCTGGTGGAGATGGAGGTCCCCCAGTCCTAGCAGGTAAGAACCGGCAGGCCCCTTGGTGTGTGCCAGCAGGCAACGTCCTGGGGCGAGTGAGTGGGCAATGGCTCCGGGTTGCTCTTCGTCTCTAGTTCCCCCAGGGAAGAAGAGGAGGGACAGCTAACAGAGTTGGGAACCCAGGGATCCCCCTGCCCAGGCACTTCCTCTGGCCCAAAAGGAAAGTCCAAGCAGGGCAAGCATAGAGGAGCTGGGGAAAGCCACACCAGCCCTAGCAGAGGAGCTGCTTCATTCATCTGCCTCTACTCTTCCCTTCACCTTGTCAGGCTTCTTGGCTCCAGGGCTATAGCGCCTGGGCCTCTGCTCTTGCAGGGGTCTTTCCACTCATTCAGTCACCATGGGTCTTTGTGCTATGGGATTTTGGGACCTCTTTCCCCTGATTTGATCTCCGTTGAGCCTGGCCCTTTGGCCTGAAGGGCCAAAGGCACTCCTTTGAGTATCACTGAGACTGGCTGACTGGTCTGGCTGGACCTTGTCTGCCTCATTGGAGAGTGACAGGACTTAGCCCTCCACCCTTGCTGAGGTAGTTTTTCCTGATTTGAGCACCCCTTTCCCCTGATACAAGCAACATGGTGCCTGGCCCTCACTCTTGCAGGTCCTCTTTGCTGTGATACATGTGCCGCGGGGCCTTGGAGCACCATGGGGCTTTGCCCACTGCTCATGTGGAGAGCCTTTCTGCTGTGATTTGAGCAGGATAGCCCGGGCCATGGGGCCTGGCTCTTTCATTTTCAGGGCCTCTTTGCCCTGCTGTGGCTGCCATGGGGTCTGGCTCTCGCACTGGCAAGGCATGCGAATCAGGACAAAGAGGTCCTGCATGGCCTGGGGCCAGGCCCCACAGTGCTCGGCTCAGTGCAAAGAGGTCATGCAAGAGCAAGGAAAGATGAACATGTCAGCCTGAACACAGGCTTTCTTCCCACTCTTGAAGATCCAGCCTTGGCAGTGGCCTTTTTATCCCCTGACTTGGAAAAGACACCTCTTCAGCAGATGGTCGCCGTCAGTTCCTCATCACCCATCACCATCACCATCACCTCCCCATTGCATGGTGTCTGCAGGACTTTCCCCAACACAGCCCCACTCTGCTGTGAGTGAACCCGACAGAAATGGCAGAAAGGTGCAAATGTGTTTTTCACTTGCATGAAGTGCGCTAGGATCCAAGGATCCCACTGTTAAATCTAGGGAGTTCCACGTTAGCTGATGATCCTTGTAGGGAAGGCATATTCAGAGAGCAACATTTCACTGCTGTTCACCACTCCTTTGAAAGGACTTCCCTTAAGGGGGAAGTCTGTCCTGGAGATCTGGCTGGTTGGTCTCTCTCTGGTTGTGCAGGGATGTGTTAGTTGCCTAGAGGGCAGCCTCAGGCTACGATCGCTCCTCATCCAGCAACAGCCCATATCCCCAGGGAAAGTCGAGGTCTGCATCCAGCCCTGGTGTTATGAAGTTGTTCATGCTTGGCAGAAAAAGAGTGTCCTAATGTCGCAGGAAATGCTGAGAGCCAAATATCAGGCACATCAGAGTAGCAGGAGGAGCACTAAATCTCCTCCTAGTCTATTTTGGGATATGCAGCTGAATAATCCTCACCATTCACAGCAGTCTGTGAACCAGCTCTAAGTTCTTCTCACAAATATGAAGCATTTTAAAGTCAGCTGTCCTTGCAGGAGACCACAAGCGGGCAGTCAGAATGGCATCAGTCTGATCTTGTACTGTAAAGTGTGACTTTATGATACAGATTCAGGTTTTCTGCTCAAGTGTCGCATTCTATCATTTCCCAAAAATCTCACTGGCTTCTTAGATTTTTATGTTATCAGCTCGGAGCCATGCATTCTCAACACCCACTGAGTGTATCTTTTCTTATACTGGCCTTTAATGATTTTAATTATTTTTCAGTTTACACCCAAGTAACTACTTGGTTCACTGCTTGAAACATTCCCTTGTTTACTCATTTTTGGAGTTAGCATTTTAGTGGAGAAATCAGCACAGTGAAACCTGTGCACAGCTAATGTGTGAGCAGTACCATGACCTCAGACAACAGCAGGTGATAAGAATTTCAGTGTCTTTGATTGACTAGAGAGGACACTGCAGCAAGACTTTGGTTAATCTAGTAAACTGCCAGATATGCTGTCTGAGAAATAAACCCAATTGCAAATGCTTGATAATAATGCTTGTGAAGAAATTTTGGAGGTTTGGGGATGATTGTATTGCATAATGGAATATGCCCTGGGCCTGAGCAATATCCTGTAACCCTACCATGTTACATTAAGCTTTCTCATGACCCCAGAATTTATTTTACTATCAGTTAGCAGACATTGTACCATCTGAGTCATAATTCATAAAACAACTGCATACGGCAAGGATTACAGCATGGGTTATTTGCAATGTAATGCAAAATGAGAATTGCTTCAGTTTGCTCTAGACTCACTAAGAAAATATTTTTCACTACTTGCTGAAAGTATTTGTATTTTGAAAAGGATTATCAAGGTTACCACAGCTTTTGTAGGTCTATGGAGTCTGATTTTCTCTGTTTCACACAGCTCCTTAAACTATGAATACATACTTTCAAACACCTTAAGACA
>NW_009648536.1:2954346-2966609 GCF_000708025.1 Charadrius vociferus
CCTGACTGATGGATGCAGAACTGCTGTTCTAATTTGGGAGTAAATACAGGAAAGTCACAGATGTTGGTGGTGACATTGCAGCTGTAAGCATTTGGAAAAGCAATGAAAAAGAGAAAAAACTTCTTCGTTTACAGACAACATTGTAATTATCTGTGATGGATAACGTGAGTGGGTGGAAAGGCTCTGTCCCTCATTTAGCAGCTACTTTAATATTGCCCTTGGGACAGGGGATTCCAGAGCAAACCATATCTGGTGCCAGGAAGGAGGGACTCACAAACAGCTTTTGAAGCAGAGGCTGGCTGTTCCACCTGACCATATGCAGGATTTCAGTACAGATGTGCAATCCAGTGAAGTACGTGATCCATTCAGTCTAAAACTGACAATGCAATTACAGTCTTGATTACCATCTGACATTTAGGTAGATCACTATGCCTTTTAGCTGTTTCTCTGTCAGCTCATGAACTGAACCCAGTGATTCACTCCTCTTAGCTATGTAAACCCAACTGAAAAAACTTCAAGGCTGAGTTTGTTAGGGAGAATTAAAATTTGTATGGCAATAGATGTAGCCTACTCTGAGTCAAAAATTCTCCCTAGAATAATTTTGTTGGTTTTACGGTAAATGGAAGCCAAACATTCCCTAAAATACTTGGGAAAAAAATGTCAGAAATGCCTATTGCTTGCATATATGTGATGACAAGCTACCTCTGCAGAGACAAACGGGAGCCGTGGCTGCTCCCTGTGTTCACAAAGGCAAATTCAAGAGACCGTAGCCTTTAAATTTTCCTAAGAGCTCTTCCTTGATCTGTGTATGGCATACACTGCTCTGTCTGAGGTCAGACTATGTCTGTTATGGGTTATTTTCTCATTCGTTGGGCTTTTTTGGTAACGAGGGGATGGACAGCACTACTTGGCAAATGTATGCTGCAGTTCATTGATCTTCTATTGTGAATATCTCTGATTATGATTCTGCATTGGTAATGTCCCTCAAAACAAAGGTTTATTAGTGGTTGTTATTCTTGGGTTCAGATACAAATACTAACCCTGCTCTGTCTCAGGACTAGAGATCTTGGCAACCAGGGAAGGCTTTAGAAATACCTGCAACCTCATTTTTGGATGGGTGAGGTTGGACATGTGTGCAGGTGGGAGGAGAGACAGTAAAAAGAGGGTCTTGCCACTAAAACAAATTTGGAAGTTTGAGATCCCAGATGCAGCTGGCTAGCAATCTACCTGATGCATTCACTAGTGTGAAACCACACTTAGCACTAGTCATAGGACCCCTTTTTTCTGTCAGATGTCCCCCTTTTTTTTTTTCTCTTTTTAGTTAATATCATGCATTCGTCACTGGCTATTTGAAGTAAATGGAGGGAAGTAGTGGAGTATGTACTTATTTATCAAAGCAAATCTGGCTAATTTTAAGACGGACCACTGTACACGCAAGAGAAACCAGAAAGAAAAAAAAGCCATAACTACAAACAGAAGCTGACGCCCCTTTCACTGCGGCTGTGTGACTTTCTTCACAATCTTCCTCTGAGATGTTTTAGTTTGTTTTACCAAATCAATGAATAAAAAACTTCCTTCTGTGCAAGTACTGTTTTTTTGAATGTTGCTGAGTATTTTAAGATGTGCCCACCAGTAGATTTCTTTGACTTTGAGGTTTTTATGGACATCAACATTCCCTGCAGGCTCCTATTATTCTGTTCTTCAAGAACATTCACAGAAGCAGCATCATTTTAACTCTCTGAGATGACTCACGGTCATAAACTAACACCCTAATCTGATGCAACAAGATACAACCAGAAATAGCATTTTTTCAGAACTCTATTAATACAGAAGAAAAAAATTACAATCACAGGAGTTTGCACCTAATGTGAAAGTAATCACATTATCACATGAATGCAACGTTTGTATAATATTTAAGTTACTTAATAGTTGTGTTCCGCAGCCATGGATTGAAATTCAGTTTAGTCCTTCATGAGACAGATTCCTCATACAACAAAGAATAGACTCAGGGACAGAGACTGTACAGGAACCAGACTTTCTGTTTGGCGGCAAATTTTACAAGTTTAACAGAAAGTTTTGAAAATAACTCTCATGAAAAAAAAAATCCTTTGTGGTAATCAAAACAAGATGTCAGCACTCTACAAATAAATTTTTAAAGGGAAGCTAATACAAAAATTCTTTTCAAAATGAAAAACCAAATAACTGCATTCTGGAGTTCTCCAAAAGAATGTTAATGGAAATTCTTTCCCTTCTTTTCTTTATGAAAACTGGTGTCAGAACTGAATAATTCTGTAAAATGTTGTTGTTTTAAGCAGTTGGTAATTTCTGATGGGGAAAAACACTGTTGGTAAATTTCTGATCATCTCTGAACAGCAGGATCTACAAATAAGAAATGGCAACTTGTGGGAGGCCACTTAAGTATTTCTCAGATGGAGGAAGAAGCTTGATTCAAGTGTGGTTCAGAGTGAAGATTTAGTTCAGCTTTTATTTTACTAATTAGTTTACTTAATTGCTAGTTAATTCATGTTAATTGTCTCATTCAGCCTTCTCCAATGTAGTACTGAGTAGCTTTGTAGGCCAAGAAAACTTTGTTTGTCGATGCAGTAAACGGGCCACTGTTTTTCCTATGCGAATGAGCTGTATGCATCTATGCAGGGCAGAATTACAACATCCTTCGTAACAAATCAACAACACCCCACTGTTATGTGAGCTGTGCCGCCTCTCCATTAGCTCAGGCATACCAAAAGAAGCTGTCTGGGTAGTTCAGGGAATTGTTAATGGACTAAAAACCCTTTTTATGTAGTTCATTGGTTTGGGCAGCTGGCTGTTTTCAGCAATTATGAGGAGCTGATATAACCCATTGGCTTGTTTGTAATCTCTTGCCGGGAAGCAAATTGGTGGTCTCAAGCCAAATGCCAGTGAGAAGGGTTGCAGTAACAAAATCCACCAGACAAGCTGAGATACCCTGGCAGCTTCAGCCAGGAGAGCTGCAAGCAGACCAGGAGACCCACCTGTTGGATGTGGACACCCCCATAAAAACTGGCTTGTGGGTGCCCTGTTTCCTGGGGAGCTGCTACCAAGGGGGCTGCCCTTGGAGTTCCACCTGCTGCATGGCAGCACAAGCAAAACAGGGCTGTTTGTATGAATGGAAAGTGGGACCTGAGCAAGGGAGAGAGTCCTCTGGGAAGGTGCCATAGTAGCTGGTGCCTGGAAGGTGAAGTGCCCTGGTGCCAGCTAGAGCAGTGTGGGGAGCTGAAGGAACTGGGAGCTGCTCTCTCTTGCTCCCTGAGGCATGGTAGAAGTGGGGATACATCTCACACCTGAAATATGGTGTACCAGAGGAAGATTGAGTGTTTGTTTTTTCCATAAAACTAAACTGATGTTTACCTGATGTTCAAATGTGTGGTACCATTTATTTAACTTCCTCCCTGCTAAATGTTGACTTTTGTCCTTTTAGACTTTTTTGGTTTTCTCTTCTTTTTTTCCACCGTCTCAGGAGTTGTGCAAAATGAATCCATGACTGTTGCGTATGATTTGGGCAAGTGCATGATTTTCTACTTCCCTTTTATTCCAAAGTATATGGGAGGATTTTGTTTTATTCACTTCCTCCAACAAACTTTCTAAGTACCTAGTACTAATCCAAAAGGCAAGCCTGGAAAATTTCTGACTGAAAGGTAGAAACTGTAGAAAGTTTGATATAACTGAAAGCAAAGGTTTGTAACAAAAGCGGTTCAATAAATTAAATTGTTTGTTGCGGCCATTGCAGGTTCAGCAATAATGCAGTCCTTGTGTAGTACTAAATCACATTCCTGGGGAAATCAGAGAAGTAATTACAGATATAAGACTACAGATGACTGCATATCTCACTTAGAATGACCACAAAGGAATCCCTTGGAATATAACTGGGAATTAAATGAGGTAACTAGTTCTCATTTCGATCTCTGCTGGAAGTTGCATGTTCTTAAGCACTTACATTATCCTCCTGTTTCTGATCCCAGGTGATATTATTATCCATCCTGAGCGCTGTGTCGATGTTGTCTTCACATCCCAGAACGATGGAGGGATCCTCGCGTCTGCCACAGAAACCTGCAGATGACTCCTCATGTTTATGGGTTAGGTGTATGCAAGAGAAGTTGCAGCCTAGTTTCAGATGCCTTAAGGACATGGGATTTGAATCTAAAGCAGCCATTCAGGAAAACACATCTTAAGGGTCTTGTTGCCAGGCAAAACTATTTGGTTTAGAAGTTGGAGCTCTAATGCAATTTTCAACAGGATACTCAATGAACTAGCCTTCACAAAATAGGCAATAAACTTCTTGGCCTGCTTAATGGTAATAACTTTGGTGAACTGATTGCTGCAACACTTTTTCTACCCTTTATTAACCTGGAGGTGAGTGACGAGTTTTCAGTGGGTTCTGTGGCTGCTTTTCCTCAAAATACGCGATAAAATTACTTTTCTTTCCCAAATGTTTAACTCCTTTCTTCTGGCATGAAAACGTTATTTAAATTGTTCCAGCCACAAATGGAAATGCTGACAATAAAACCCCTGTCACTGAAAATTGTCCATCAAAGCAATCCTGCATCCTTATCCATTCACCCTGTAGTTTGTGTTGACTAATGTGGGATAATTGGGCCCAAATTCCCTAATGCAACCAGTATATCTCTGGGCTTTTTGAAAAAGTTGTTATTTGCAGCCTGGTAATTCAAGCTATATTTCTACAGTACTGCACATGTGGGAACTTTCTATTTTGTGTGAATGCTAATTGTGTGGCTACTTTTCTGTGAGAAATATGGCAATAACTGTAGCACACATTTGATTTTTGTTCTCCTGCTAGTGGTATTGCAGTAAAAATTCCTGTGTACGTGTTGGAAGAAGGAGTGTGAGGAAGCTGTGCTTGCTTTTTACTCTGTTGACATCAAGTTTGCGATGACTTGGTGGTTCTAGAAGGCCGCCTGAACAGGCTGAACCTGCTTCAGGACAAATATTTCTTTAAATTAACCTTTGCTTTGTTGTCTTGCACCCCAAATTCAAAAGGAAAGTTTCAAAATTAGTATGTAGAAGGAATATACCCACACGCTTCTTGTCAAAATGATTGTTTTGAAGGAAGGTTTTCTTCAGCTGTTGCAATCTCAAAGCTACCCAAGGAAGGAAGGAAAACCATGGTGAAAGAAACCAATGCTGAGTTAGAAGGAAAGGTCCTAGAAAGAACAGACGATGTAAGCATCTACTACAAAGTGCCAATATGTCTGTTGCCTTCAAAGGAAGATATCTTGCAAAATCAAGATGATTTCTTTGTGTTCGGCTAACAACAAATGATTAAAAAAACAAAGAAAAACTAAAAGTAGCGTAATTAGGCAACCACACAAAAGTTAATCCACGTCCTGGAGAACGAAAGTTTTTGTCCCTTTTTTAGGCTGCTGTATCCAGCTTCTGATGATTTGTATGAAAAACAATAAGAAATATACCTTTCATTACTCCATTCTGCCTTTGATTTCTCTCCTCAACTGTTATTTGTTTATTTGTTCAAGCTATCATGACTCTGAGTCACTTGTGATGTGTGGAGCAGCACAGCTCTGAGCTGGCTGACAGTAGTTCATAAGTGGTTCCCCCTAAATGAAGTCAAAATATAACTCTTCTGATCACGGTGTTCCTTGTGTGAGATCAGCAGAAAACCTGCGGTTTGGGGGCTGTGTTTCTTGTAGCATGCCCATCCACACAGTGAGGTAACCCAATAGACAGTTCAGAGTACTCCTGGGGTAGTAGCGTCTTTGGCTTGGCCCTGTGGGACGTTTTGCTTAGCAAGGGTCATGATTTCCTTCTTTCCTCATCAGCTGTATCATTGCCCATCTTCCACTTCTTGCTCCCTTTTTTCCTACATCTTCTCCCTGTACTGCACTTGGCCTCTCTCTGCCAGCAGGATACCTGTCCTCTGCATGCCCCACTTCTCAAATTGCGCCATGTCAAACTGAGGGTCTTTGTAATTTTTTGGATACTCTCTGTGTTCTGGGTAAGGGGTGCCTAATAGCGAACTTGTTAATAACTAATTAATGAAGCAACTAATTATGCATGCTTAATGTAGCAACGATACAAAATAGGCTGATATCAGGCATCTTCTCTGTTGAAAAAAAGCTTATAGCTGGCACCTCTCAGAGTAATTCCTCCAGTAGGTAGGAGGATGATGGCTTATAAGGTAGCAGGTTTGTTTTTTCCTCTGACTGCAGAGGACTGGGGTAATCCTTCCGATCTGGTGGTTACCAGTCCCTTCAAATCCTAGGTGCTGGCACTCAAGTCGTGGCTGTTACTACCAGTAATCCTGCCCTTGGAGCTGGTGGTAGCACTCAAAAGAGGAGAAAATAGGGTAATTTCAGGTTTTAAACTTGTAAATCGGGGCAAATATTTTAAAACTACGGTGGCAGTTGAAGACTATGGGGAGTGAGCCAAACTGGGGATTACTGGGAAGGGAAGGTTGGTTTCTGATTGCAGCATGTGTAAGGGGTAAGAAATTTCCTTCTCTTTTCCTTCTTTCCTCTCCTTTTGGAAGTGATTTCTGGCAGAAGGATGTAGATGTCTAAATTGGAAAGACTGGAGATGAGGAACAAGGAACAAAGAACAAAGGTGCTCTTCTGGGTGCTCTGGAAGTAGCAAAGATCTGACATCTTCCACTGGTAAGAGATAATTTTGTGCTGATTTCTGGCTTTCCACTCTGGCTTTTTTTTTATTTTTTTTTTAATTTTTTTTTAATTTAAAGAAGCTTTTACCCTTTTGGCTGTTTAAACTCTTGAGTTTCATTTTGGTTTTGCAAATCCCACAGAATAAATGGTGGGCAGTTTCTCACTCAGTAAAAGGTATGAGAGCCGGTAGCTAAATAAGGGGCATTCCCAGAAGGAAGAATATTCCCTTGAAGAAAACACTTCAGATTTTTTGCACCTCAAGCTGCCATCTTGCTAAGTGAGAAGCAGCTAGAGGCAACCCTCCTGGCATCCTTTCTGCCACGCTCTTTGGGCAAAACTGGCAGTGCATTTCCATGCTAACGGCTTCGTGAGGGCTGCACTGAGGGGACTCTGCTCGACTACATGTGGCGTGATGATGGTGGAGGAAACCTCTGTCTCCGTCCTCCCTTCATCTTAAAGTCTGAAGGACAGACTTGGTTCAGGAAAAGAAGGATGGTTTTTTGGAGACAGCAGAGCTCACCCTTTTTGCTGTGCAAGTGGGTGATCCTTGGACTGACATTTTAAAACAGATGTGAGCATTTAGTAGCCAGGATTAGTGATGCAGCCTTAGCTCATGTAAGTGTCATTAATGTGGACAGTCTAAAAAATTGCATCGTATTTATTGGTGGCCCTGTATGCAGAGGAATGGAAAACATCTGCTCCGAACAAGAAAATATGGATACTGGGTTTGTTACAGGATCCGTTAGGAACAGACTGGTCTAAGTCCTGGAGCCAAACCCATTCCTAATTTAATTTCATTGCTATCCTTCTGAATTATGGCAGAGACAAGTTTATTCTGTAGTCTTTTTATGATACTATTGTTACTAGCAAGTTCAGAGACTAAACATTTCCCAAAGATTTGCAACAGTTTCCAGCTTTTTGGGAGAAGTGCCTTACTATTGCATACATTAGAGCAACAGAGGGCTAAGCATCTGAGAACGCATGTTTAATGGAAACAAAGCCAACACTGTGATCATCTCCTTTTTTCATTCTCTGAAAATTGGTGGCAGACAAATAGAGATTAAAAAGTTAAATTATGAGATAGGTTTTTCTCCATTTGGAAGTATTGACTTTAACACATTGCAGGATGTCTGTGAGTAGTGACATAAAATGGAATACAACCAGCCTATCTAAAAGGGAGAGATGACAGAAACAATGATGCAAAGTATAAATCAGATAATTATTTTTTCAAAACTTCTATAAAAATAAGATTACATCTTTGTAATAAATCCACGAACACTCACTTCTCTGCTTTAGAAAGTAAAACTGTTTCTGAAATGTTTAACTGTAATTTTTTCTTTTGGCTTGTAGAGCAAAATGGTTCTCATTAACCTAAAAACTTGTAAGTTGAACCTGTTGAAATCAGTGGGAAGCTTTCTTCATTTTAGTTGTGTACCAATTTCCTTCATAGGACTTGGCACTTTTTTTGGTTGCTTTTCCTTTATTCTATTTTTGATGTACATGCAGGAATAGAAGGAGAAATGGGGGGAACTGTTAGGAGGTACAGTATGGCTACCATGTGTTTTCAAATGGTCTGCCTTCCTTTTGAAATATTAATTTCTTTTGAGATGCTCAAATAACATTGAGCTATGATATTTTGGATTTTACATCTAAACAGTAGCACACAGACACTTGTGTCTTTCAAATCACAGTATGTAGTCTCTAATAACAGGGGGTGATAGCTGATCACATTTCAAAATACAACATTTTGATTTTGTACACAGAAAAGTACATCTTGGCTTCTCACAGCAATTTAAAAATAGCTGATTCTCTGTTTATAGACAGCGAAACTGAAACACGGAAGGGTCAAAGGATATTTCAGAGAGATTTATATCCAAAGCAGATCTGGAAATAAAACTTAAATTTCCTGACTGAGCACTCTGTTACAACCAAAATGTCTACATTTTCCCACTTCTGAATACTGATGTTTCTGAACTAACAAGCAGAAACCATTGTCAGAGAAAACTGTGATACTGGTAGTTTAGGGCAGGCGATAGAGAAATGCCATAGCCTCTGGAAAAAATATTTACCAAATGAAAGGGATTGGAATGTATTTTAACTTCTAATGCAGGATTTGAGAAGGAAGCTAAGCAGTTATTTTTACGTATTTCTCATAAAATAAGGAAATTTGTCTCCACATCCCCTGAAAAAAATAACTTTGCAGACCAATGTGAGCAGCTTAAATATACATTTAGTTATAAATTAGTGAAATAAATGCAGGGAGGATCTGTCTGGTAGGCCATACTGTCTGCTTAGTGGTTGTTTCTGATGGCTGGGCTTTGCGTTTTATTATTTCTGTTTCCTCAACTTTTGTTTTTCATAATGCACATGAACGGCTGCTCTGTTTTCTCAGCTGAGAAGCAGACTTGCTTGTCTCAGCTGCAAAACAGGCAACTGGGGGTAGGAGGTCTCGTGCAGACTTGACATGGTCACCGCATTGAATGTGGTTTCTTGTGGGCTAATCTCCTCCCCAGGCATGGGGATCTTTCCGGGTTGGCTGCAAAGGCAGCACGCCGACGAGTGGCGGAGGTCTGAGCGCCGGGTCACTGGCAAGGAACAGGAGCCCTTCACAACCAGCCTGGTAGCACCAGCAGTTGCAAATAGGAAGGAGGCCCATTTTAGGGAGGCACCTGCAGTGAGAGAAAGTCCACCGATTCAGAAGGGCTTCGTACAGGCGGCTTTACACAAAGGGCGGACTAGACAGAATTGCTGAGCCTTTCCCAGGCACGGACTGGCAAGACAGGAAACACGTCCCAGCATCCTTGAGCCCTGCTTCTGCATCCTCAGCCACAGATCTGAGTGTACCCCCGTGCCTCTGGGTGAGGTAAGGTGCCCAGGCACGTGTACCTGCCCTACGCACATGCAGCCAGCACAACATGAGCAGATCCAAAGAGATATCCAAAGTTGCTCATCCTATGGCAAGAACAAAACACAAATTAAAAATAATATGTAAGGTGAGGTTCCAGGTGGACCCTCTGTCCAGGTGCCCAGTTTTTGTGCTTTGCATGCAACTAGTAGGTGCCTCTAGTGAGCATGTAAAACAGGCCTTCCTTTTTACTCAGTTTTTTTGCTTAGAATATTGGAGGGTTTATGATTCATTTTCTTTAAGTACCCAAAAGAAATGAGTTAAATATTAGATAGAAACATGTTTATTTCCCCTTTTGTAAGTACATGTGCATCCCTGCTCTCTTGTGCTCTCTCTTCCTCCCTCTCTTTTGTGTTCATATCCTCCCAGACAGTTCTTGTGCTCACAGCTTTCTTTAACAGGACTTTTTTATTCTTTATAAAATTGAGACTTATAAAAGAAATAAATCTTGCTATTGTTCTCTTGGGGTGCAGCTGTGTTATACTGTAATCATGGGAGTTGAAACAGGTTTCCTCTCACAAACTCTTTCCTAATAACATGAGTGTCTTCAGCTGACCAAGGGGAAAAAAAAGCCCTCTGCTGAGCACTTCTGAAGGTAAAATAACACTTGTGCAGCACAGAATAGTTAATGCTACAGTACCGTATTTTTTAAGTTTTGTTGCATTGGATAAAGATCCACTAGATCTCTAATTTCCATTTTCCCCTGTTTTCTCATGCTGCTGAGATGTCTTTTTCTATTGAGGACTAAGTAAGTCAGGCCTTACTGTCTACCTTACCTGCTTGTCTTTGTCTTTTTCCTCAAGGATAAGCACAAAGGAGCGCAGCAAAATGCCTGAGAAAGAGGCAAAAGAGAGCTTGCAAAGCCTCATGAGGATGGAAAAACAGGAGACTTCCAGCTCATTGTGGCACTTCCTCTGACTTCTGTGAGCAAGAATGAAATGGGTAACTTTGTATTTCAGCTTTTACACCTGCAAAAGTTACTTGGGTAGTAAAGTGGTGTTATTCATATCTCCTCTCTATGTCCAGGCCCTTAGATAAAATATTTGTCCAATCAGTCTGATTTTAATCAATGATATATACATAAATGTGATACTTTTACTTTGGAGAACAGATGCTAGAGATCGGTACTTTAGCAGCTGAGAGCTGATCTTATCCCATTTTAACAAAAGGATGTCTTTTCCTCTTTTTTTTTTTTTTGACATGTCAGTGAATAAATGATGTTTACAGAGCAGCCAAGATATTACACATATTGTTGAAAACAGGAAGGAGTGAGCTCTTTTCACTTTCTTTTTCATCTCAGAAGATGTTGCTATGAAAAGCAATATCTGTTTTAGATAAATGTGAAAAGCCATATAGAAAACTCTTTTTTTTTTTTTTTTGAGGTTAATATTTGTAACCAATAAACTATCTTTGTTTGTATATGAGAACGACTTCCAAGCCCTTCAGGAAAGCCTGCATAAGTATATATAAACACAAAACAGTTCCATGTTGTGTTTGCATCTTCCACGTCTGCCCTGCAGCTGACACACCCCCCTGTATGCTTTAATGAAGACTAAAAGCACTGGGACCTTTGTTATTATAAACTTTCCTTTAGCACAGGGGAGAGCATGGATCCGGTACTGAGTAGGAAAGAAAATACCATGAGAAGATTTTTTTTTTCCAGGGGAGCAGGGTCATGATAATGATAATCTGCCGGATGCAATGCCTGGGTAAACTGCTCATGTGGAAGGACCTGTCAATAGGAAGAACATCTGTAAGGGGCTCTGTACTATCTCATCCTCACCGTGTCTCTGTTATTACACACTAAAGAGTACTTTTGGCAGAGTGCTGTCACAGACCTTTGCTGAAGGTAATCCTTCGGGGCAGCATAACAGATCCAGTCAGAAGATATCTGACCCAGCTGGTAAGTACCTGCAGAAGTGACTCAGAGCTGCTGTTCTCTCCCCTTTCCTCATGTCCACAGCTCCACGGGAAGTTAACTGTTTCCATCGGTTCGCAGAGTTATTCACAGTAAGGTAGAAACACAGACCTTGCAGATGCTGCCCCTAAGCAGTATGAATCTTTCCTTGTCATTTGACTAAATGAAAACCAGCAGAAAGTAAAAGAAAAAAAGAGGACTAACTTGATGTTTGAAGAGGAGAGCAGCCGGCCAGTCTGTAGTCTGTACCCCACTGTTTATAACCGCTTTATTTATTGCTCCAAGACAGATATAAGTCTAGAAAAGGGATTTTAAGAGCATATTGGTCACACCTTTCTTGTTTAGTCTGAAAGGAGCACAGTTTAAAGTGGGTATTCGAAGCACAGGGCAGTGTCCTGGTTTGAGGTAAAACAGAACCAATTTTGGTCAGTAACTTCGCTTCTTAGCTGGGCCTCTCTAACAACTGAAATCAACAGCATATTGTGCAGACAATGTTCACTCTCTCAGGGTGATAAGACCAATGTTTATAGCTGATGCCCAGCCATGGTATGCAGAGGGGCTCTTGCTTATACTTACTGGTGTAACACCCAAGGTCAGACAACTGTTATTTGCCCCGTTGGAGGGCCGGAAGCGGAAAAGCATAGTGGGGTCCCACCTGTGGGGAGGAGCGGACAGGACAGGTGACCCAAAACTGACCAACGAGGGTATTCCACCCCATCTGCATCATGCTCAGTATAAAGGCTGAGGGATCAAAAGGTCAGCTCTCTCT
>NW_009648536.1:2966656-2967371 GCF_000708025.1 Charadrius vociferus
CCCGATCCTGAATGCAGACCGGGAATGCAGTCCCCATCCATTACTGAGTCCGGCCTGGGAGAGCCACAGTGCCAGCCGGTGACGTGATTGTCATCTCGGGAGCTTGATACGGTTTTGTATATAGTTCATTATTTCTTTTTCATTTAATTATTAATATTTTATTAAAGTAGTTTAGTTTCTTCTAAACTTGTAAGTCTCTTTTTCCTCCTCTGCCCCTCTCTTTGAAGAGGGGTAGAGGAGAGCATCTGTCGGTCCCATCTGGGGTCCCCCAAGTCCCCAGTAGCCAATTTGGCCTAAACCACGACAGATTAATTGGTGCCCAACATGGGGCTCGAGCAGTGCTCGACCAGAGCTGTGATAAATTGCCCAAATAGTTTGAATTCCAGTTTGCTCAGAGATTAGAACAGACAGCTTACATCATGTCATTCTTAAACAGAATACTGTATCATGCCTTTAAACAGCTTTGTTTGAACTTAATTCAGTCAACTTGGTTTAGCCTGCCGAACGTGTTGCAAAGTTTATTTGTTCTTCTTGTTTTTATGCGAAGGTTTAAAAGTGCTGTTTTTGTGTGGTTCGTAATTCAGATGTATAACATGATGAGTTGGATAATGGCTCTACCTGTATATCTTGGACATCACGTGATGGATTCTGTTATTAGTTGCACTTTTGGTTTTACCTGGGGAATGTTTACCTCGCCCTTTGGTAATTATACTAA
>NW_009648536.1:2972213-2976950 GCF_000708025.1 Charadrius vociferus
GTTTATAGCTGATGCCCAGCCATGGTATGCAGAGAGGACCTTGCTTATACTTACTGCTATAACAGCCAAGGCCAACCAACTTTGTTATTTGCCCCGTTGGAGGGTCAGAAGCGGAAAAACATAGTGGGGTCCCACCTGTGGGGAGGAGCGAACAGGACAGATGACCCAAAACTGACCAACGAGGGTATTCCATCCCATCTGCATCATGCTCAGTATAAAGGCTGAGGGATCAAAAGGTCAGCTCTCTCTTCCTGCAATGGCCGACGTCTGAGGAGGACTCTGTTGGTCTGCCTGCGATCCCGATCCTGAATGCAGATCCGGAATGCAGTTCCCATCCATTACTGAGTCCAGCCTGGGGCTGCCCCAGTGCCAGCCGGTGACGTGATTGTCATCTCGGGAGCTTGATACGGTTTTGTATATAGTTCATTATTTCTTTTTCATTTAATTATTAATATTTTATTAAAGTAGTTTAGTTTCTTCTAAACTTGTAAGTCTCTTTTTCCTCCTCTGCCCCTCTCTTTGAAGAGGGGTAGAGGAGAGCATCTGTCGGTCCCATCTGGGGTCCCCCAAGTCCCCAGTAGCCAATTTGGCCTAAACCACGACAGGCAGGTACAGACAAAACAGAGAAGTGATTGCAGCTAGGAAGAAGGCATTTTTGACTGGTACCTTTAGAAATGGGACGGCAAAATACCACCATTGAAATTGTAAATGCTTGTGTGTTAGCAAAGGTGTTGAAGAAAGGCATAAGAAGCACAAAACTGGTGCAAGGAAGGAAGAGGGGAATGGAGAAAGGAAAATAATTCTGGTTAGAGAAAGTAGCTTTTTTCGGTAAATTTTGTTTCACCTAGAAGGGAGTGGGAAGGCTGTTCCACTGACGTCTATGGCAGCATTTGCCTTCTGTAGAGTATTCGCAAGTGTAGCTATTTATTTAAGCCACAGCATTAAATGGATTTCAGAGCCTGACTTCAGGAGTCTTGGATGTCACACTCCTTGCATGCCACACAATATTTACACTGCTCAAAACCAATCATCAACAGTGTATTGAAGGGCAATGACATGATGGAGAAAAATGCCTGGCGCTGGAAATCATATGGCCTGGCTTCAACTCTTTGTAAAGCTGCATCTTACTATGAGGTCTTCAGAAAGACGTTTAACGTGCATTTAACATGTGTCAAGTCCTTCAGCATGACTAATCGTTTTTAACATCTGTGAACTTTTGTGAGATCTACAGAGGAAATGCACTTGGGAAGCTTGATGCATAACCCTAGCCAGAGCCCTCCAGTCAGTTATCCAGGTCTCTGGTGTGACTCATTCCTAACTTTCTCTTTCTCCTACCAGCCTGAAGCTGTGTGCGTGGGCTTTGCCTGAGGCTGAATTGTTTTTGAAAGTTTGAGGAGAAAAAAGTATAGCTACAGCATATTGAAATGTGAGATGAGAGGAAGGAGGAAGAGCCCTAAACAAACAAAAATAAGCAAATGAGTCCCGGGGATTTTATGTGAACATCTGGTAGTGCCAAAGCCACATGAGGCCAAAGTCTAAATTTCTGACTCTAAGAAAGGACTTAATGAGTATAATAAGCGCCACTGATTGTCTTAGTGAAAGATGGCTGTGATTTAGCAAAAATGAACCTTTGAAAGCCATCATTTCAGTAGTTCCAACCATAGCAATGTTTCTAATCATGATTTGCCAACTTTCCAGAAGAAATTCATATGCTTTGTTCATGTCTGGATGGCTAATTAGTCTCCTTACTAAAAATACACGAAGTTAAAACTGTTGCCCATCATTCCAAAAAGCTTCTTGCTGCTTTTTTAACTTTGGCCCTGACCTTACCAAAGCATAAGCACAAGGTTACTTTAATTACAACTACCCACATAAAGGCAAGGAGGTGTTTATAGGTTTACAATAAGGTGGCTTGAATCTTTAATTCATTATTCAATTACTTGTTAATTATTGATTGCTTAATGATAGAGAGTGTGCTCTCTACCTATGATACAAAGAAAATGTCTAATTTTAGCGCAAAGGTGACATAATTCTTTCTCCCTTCAAACTGCTGAAGTGAAGTCACAGAAAACCAGCTTTATCTGATTTGGACTGAAAATGAGAAGAAAAATTTTTGTTTAAAAGCCAAAACCTGCCTTTGGATACAAGCACACACCTCTTGAGTTCATTTGGAGACCAATGTCTCTATCTAAAAATAGAATACATCTTGACTGGTTTGAGTTAAAATTCAGTGCTGCTGTGCCATGAATGATGTGATTATCACAGATTAAATCAGAGATGATCTCCTTCCCTAGCACCGATTAAAAAGGCTGAAAAAAAGCCACCCTAAATTTATATGGAAAGCTATGTGTTTTTAGCAGTACAACAGACTTCGACTCAGTAAATCAAACTTGAGGTAAGGTATTTCTTATGCTACTTATAAAATATTTCATAGGAAATACTCTTCTGGTTAGAGAAAGTTATCACATTAATACTGATACAAACAGCTTGTCTGAAAACTCTGTAAACTGTGACTTTGTGTTTTTTTCCTGCCTATGTACTTGTCCTGTGAAGTGTCAATGCAAGTTACTCCATGTTAACTTGAATCTATATAACTGCATCAATACCTGTCATCAGCTCTTTTGATGTTCATCTATCTGTGTCAGGGCAAGAGAAAAATAAAAAGAAAATAAAGAGCAAATAAGCCAAATTAAAATATTAAAAAGTGCCTTTCTTTGTGGTGCTTATGATGAAAAGAGATGGGCAACAGTGAATTATTTTCAGAGAACTGTGCTGAGTATGTTGCCAGCGTGTTTTCTGAAGTAAAAATGAAAAGACTATAGTATTGTTTCCTTCTTAAAACTTTTTTTCCTTCTCAAGCTTTCCCATGACTGTAAAATACAGCTCCAAGGATATAAAATATTCACTGGTCAGAGTTCTGTCTGCTTTATTTTTCTTTGCATGTGTATACTGGTGACATAGTTGAAAGGCAAGAGAAAGGTTCATTCTCTGAATTTTTTCTTTTAGCTGCACAACAATACAGCTAAAAACACTCATGGAATAAATATGGTAGTAATGGGTAGCATGGCCTGGATAATCTGAACCTCTGATGATGTAAGAAAACAGTAACTTCAATGATGTTATTCTCCTGTGGATTTATGTTGGTCTAACAAAAAGTAAAAGTTTCATAAGTATTTCTTATTTAGTTGAGGCTGACATGGTGCAATAAATACTGCAATGACACCATCTTGGAAGTAGTTTGGACAGAATTAGGGTTTTTTAGTAAATGGTGTCAGAAGGCCACACTGGGGGTCAGAACGCATCTTTCATGGGAAGAATTCTGGAACTGAGAACTTCACCTTGGTCAAAATGTTTCTTCAGCTGATTTGCCGTAATTTAAAACAATTTTATTTCTGCGCTAAGCCATTTTCACCATTTGACAGTGCAAAGCATTCAGATTTCATAGTCACTGACTGAAAGGTGGACATGCTTCTATTGTGAAATGTGGTAGCAGGAAAATTATTTTAGCCTTGTCCTCTTTGTAAAAATCAATAAAGATTTGGCTTATATAAATGATACAAAGCTGACTGGATTTTGTGTAAGAGCATAGTTCAGTGATTCTACATTACATGTATGAAATTGGTGACTAGGTTCAGAATAATTTTCAATTTAGGCTAAGTAGAAGCATTCAAACCCACTAGCATTTTGTGATTTTTACCTGTCCAGCAAATGAAAAAGGGGTGTTCGTTGTTCTCATGTTATCACTTTTAGGGTGGATTAGTCATCAGGAAGCTATTAGAAGAGAAAAGTGAGTGGAGGTTACAGGGCTGGGTGGAGAGAATGAACTAGCTCAGTAACGCAGAGTTAATTTGGATGTGCATTGGAGAGAGACCGCAAAAATGTGAGACATCTGTATTGCCTGGGTGCGCAAATGATGATGACACCAGGGACATGGTAGGGACATGGTAAGTTTCTAAGTCACTGAGCCAGGCCACTGTAGCTCGCTCTGCAAAGTGTTTTGCACCTCCCAAATTTTTACAGGGTGTGAGTTTATGTGATCTGTTGCATGTGTTTTATATTCATCAGATTATGATCAAGCTGTTAAATTGAGATTACAAAAAACCAAAAACCAGCACACAAATATTCTTTTAAAGTTAGCTTTCAGGAGTTCTGGTCCCCTTAGCAAAAAGCCACTGCCCTGCAAAAGTTTCACGTTATTTGCAATAATGCTGCTAATGATACTGTTTATGGGCATTGGAGCCAAATAACCAGCATGGTAGCAGAGTGTAAACTGATTAAATGATTAGCATTTAATATGACACTTTTGTCCTTTTGGCTGTTTAGTGGTATACACACATACAAACATACACAGACGCAGATACATACTTATATATTACTGACAGTTGGGGAAGGTCCATGACAAGTTATGCCAGTTTTTCTTCCCTCTAACCAAATCAGCCAGTTAAGGATGTTTGTTTGCCTGGTTGATTGTTTTTGTTGAGGAGAAACCAAATTCTTGGTCTTTTGGAAAAGATTTGTGCTTTGTGAACGGTTTAAAAAAACTATTTGAATTAGAAAGGAGAGTCTGCAGCCAAAACTATTGCTAAAAGCTACCACTTGGACTGTGAGGCAAACTCAGCCCCAGGTTACCTGCAACCCAAATAGGCAAATGTGTGAAGAAAACAAGCTTAGAAAGAAAAAGGGGCTTTTCCACTACTGCTGGGAGCAAAGCCCAACCTTCCAACAGAACAGCTGTCT